>NC_056732.1:1661980370-1662280360 GCF_019279795.1 Protopterus annectens
GTCAAAGAAGAAAAAAAGGAAACCCTTTTTGTGTTCCTTTGCTTGTTGATGTACCACATGACTGTGGCACTATCTATAAAAATCCTTAGAGGGCTTGGGATCCAAAGGGAGTGTAAAACATGGAAAGCCAAAGTCAGGTCACCAATCTCCTTGATGAGTTGAAATGGTCTGCCAGTTGTGAAGGCGACTAAATGCCCTGGACAATGAAGTTATTTGAAGAACCCCACCCCCCACCCCAACCCTGATCTGAAGCATCACTGTACAGATCCTGAATAGGAAGAGAAGCCTGGACAGGCAGGTCTGGATTCAGGGACATATGAGTAATCCACTATTGAAACTTAGGCTTGAGGCAAGCCAAGAAAGGAAAGAGAAGCTCCACAGGATGGTAATGCTGAAGCCAAACAGTTTTGAGATACCACTGAAACTTCCTCGTGACGTCTGGTAAAAAGTAACCATAGGAATGGTTGACACAATGAGTCCCACAGCTCAAAAAATTCCCTTGCAGAAATACAGATGGAAAAAGAAGAGACTGAAAACAGACCATCAAGGAATGGATCTTAGGAGGGGGAAGCATAGCCTTCACTGGCAAGGTCTGAATCCTGCAACCCAGAAACACTTGGTCTTCAGAATGGGTCAGTGCAAACATTTTGAGGTTTAAAGTGAACCCCACACTAATGAGAGGAAGCACAGTAAAGCATAGAAAAGTTGACATCCCAAAGTAGGCGCTAATGAGATTGGCATGAATCAAAAGGTTGTCTAAATAAGGGAAAATCTGAATTCCCTTAAGTCTGCAGAAGGCTACCACTGGGGCCAGACATTTGGTAAAGACCCTCAGAGCTGTAGAAAGTCCAAAATGCAAAGCAGAGAATGGATAATGTGAGTAGGAAACAGAAACACAAAAATGTCCTAAGGAGAGGGTGAATGGGAATATGAAGGTAAGCAACCTTCAAATCCAGACACATTGAAAACTTGAGGAAACAGGAGAGGGGAAACAAGACTGCAAAGACACCATCCTGAAGGAAGGAATCTTTAGAAAGATGTTAAGAAAGGAGAGATTCAGAATGGGTCTCCAAGATCCCTCCTTTCTGGGACCATGAACATCCTGGAATAAATCCCACTGCCTTGCTGAGAAGGGGGAAATGGCTGAATGGTTCCCTCTATCAAATTATCTTAAAGAATCAAAGGAAAATGATGGAACTGGCAAGGTGGAGGTTGGGGGATGGCCTGGGAAGGGAGGAAGGGACTTCCAAACCATAAAATAACCATACTGGATAATGGAAAGTACCCAAGACTCTGTGGTTCTGTTGCCTGAACAGATGGCACAGAGTTAACCTGAGGAAAAGAGGAATCTGGCTGAGGGGCAGAAGTGAGTGAATGTCAAATGGAAGCAGATTTGTCAGGGAAAGAAGGCTTTTGATCCACACAACCCTGAGAAAGGTTACAAGGAAAAAAAACACTTAAGAGGACTACTTGCCCCTGGGAGACTACATAGTTTGTTTTTGGACAAGGAACTTATGAACAGGAGACAGGAAGATTCTGCATCACTTCTTCCTTATCCAGCAGCGTCTGAAGCATTAGCGTCAAAAAGATTCTGCTTGTCCAATGGAATATCCAGCAATTTAGCCTTAATGTATGTCTTCAGGGACAGCCTGTAAGTGTAACCAAGAATCCCTCCTCATCACAGACCCTTATGCAGCAACCCTAGAGGAAGCAACAGCAGCATAATGGCACTGAAAAGACTGACAAGCCACCTGACAGGCTGATCTTAAAATGGAAATAGAAGACGACTTTGTCCTCGGAATCAAGTCATATCAGTCAGAATGCCCCCAAGCTGAGAATGAAGAGTTATCACATACCTAGTGTAATGATGTGAGTTATTGCCAGCTATGCCAGGAGAAGTAAGGCAGTGGATGTGTAACATATGCCAGCAAAGCTAACTGGAGATTTGTAAAGAATTATATGTAATTTGTACAGGTGCTTGTGTTGAAAATGTATTTGTAAAGCAGCTTGTGTTAAAAATGTACCAACAGTGGGTCCTGCTGGACAGAAAAGAAATATACCTGTATGTCAGACTGTATTGTAACTGTTGAAATGAATATATTGTAACAGAGGATACTGAAGAGAAGAGGTTAATCTCAGTTCCACTAACTTTGAAAAACAGTCTGAAATTAAACTACCTGGTTTAGACCATAGGATTGTATCTTACAGTTCTGATTGCAGCCAGAGATGAAATGTCTGTGAAAACCAGGACTAGGAATCCTACTGTATTGTCCTTAGGGGCGAACTAATTGCTACCCTGAAAGGGTGGAAGTTTTGAAATGGTTTTATAGCTTCCAGATGCTATAACACATCTCAGCAAAGCTCTGTGTGTATGGTAACACATATGTGATAAATTCTGGTTCAGTTTCTAGCAAAGGGGGTAGTATGGGAACCACAGTCAGATGACCAGGTGTATGTGATGTCATTCTGTAATCCAGCACTGAAATTATGTTGTAATACTGGATGAGACAAAAGTCTCATGGCACTCTGTTTTAGAACTGATAAGACCACTCACCCACTTCATCTTGCCTTGCTTTAAGTAGGAAGCAGTAATTCTTTAGATCAGTCAGGAAAATATAGTGAGCTGAGTTAAGTACTGTTTTTCTGTATTTGAGTGAATCTTTCCATCTGTGTCATTTTGTATTATTTCCTGTGATTGAAACACTGGTGTTTATTGTTAAAAGAGATTTAGTATTTTCATGTTATTTTATTATTAAATATATTTAAACTTTTCATTGTGGCTGGTCATTTAGATAATATTTTAACCTTTGAGAGTACGTACATTTATTTGTGGCCTCTTCTGAAAGCCTTGCTGCATTGGTCAAATATTACCATTTGTATTGCTATTAATTGTACTCCGGATAATTGGGTACCACTGTAATAGCCTTAGAGTAGCTGGCTCTGGAATGTTCTGGTTGCAGTATCTACCTTACATCTGGCCATAGGGGGCACAGCAAGTAAATCTGTGCTAGGCTTTCTCAGGGGTGTGTGTGTGTGTTTGAAGATCAAACTTCAAAGAGTATGTGCGTGTCAGCTACTTGGAGCAGGGACACAAAGCATTGGTTTCACAGAGACGGCCACACTGGATTCAACTCTACAGCTGTGTCAGTGGAGAGTGTTATTTGGGGGTCTGAAGACAGGGAGAGGGAAACCCAGACCCAAGACGGTGTGTGTTCCCTCTGTGCTCTTAAGAATTGTGCTTGGTGCACAAAGCTGCATCTGGAAATACTATGCATGTCTACTTTTGTTCTAAGTGAACAGCCCTCTCCAGTGTCAGTGGTGAGGATTAAGGCTCCATGACTACTGGCCCAGAGGTGGGGCATCACACGTAGCCATATAGGTGTGGTAGTTAATAGCCAAGAAAGCTAAGGTAGCAGAAGTAAACATTTTTCTCATATCTGTCCATAGCACAACTCTCCTTGTCAGAAGGTAAAAGTTTAGAGGAGGACAACAACTTAGATGACTTATCAGTGGCCCGGGAAATCAAGTCAGAGTCAGAGGAAAGATATTTGTATAAAAACTTCTGGGCCTCAGCAACTTTATAGAACCTGCCAGGCTTCTTTGGAGCAGGAGAATGAGAAGCCATAGAAAAGGTGCCCAAAATAGGATTCACCACTGGGAAGAATGCAGAAGGCCTGGGTGAATCAATTTGTAAGATTTCATAATACCTCTTCTGAAAATGGGGAACGATCCCATTTAAAATGTTCCATCATAAACACCACAGTATCTCCAAAGGATAATTCCTCAATAGGAGGATCAAGAGAAGGGGAATTCTCTTCCTCAGACTCAGGGCAAGACAGAATGGATATGAGAAGAGTAAGCTAGTGACTCCTCAACAGAGTTCAATTCCAATCTTTCTCAGAGGAATTAAAGTCCCTATGACGTTTAGGAGGAGTAAAGAACCAGGGAACAAAAGCAGAAACAGAAAATACTTGAGGGAGCTTTAAAGCCTTAAGAGCGCTGAAAAGATTGAGTGAAATCCTGCCATTCTTTCTGTGGATCCTTAGTCACAGGGGTCACATGTCCAGTTTCTTCAAGGAAACATTATCCCTAACAAATTTAAGGGATCAGACACCTGCTTGGATACAATGAGGGTACCAGAGACCTTCTCCCTAACAAGTATTTGGGGAGTCCCCCTTAGGCCCCTTGGATATAATCAGCCAGGATTCCCCCTCTTCATCAGTAGCAGATGTAGGCACAGCCTCAGCAGGCATGTGGGAAGGCAACCCTCTGTCTGCCTCCAACTGATTCATGACAGAGAGACAGCTGATGAAGGCACCAGATGGTGGTTTTTCCAACTAAATGGAGACATGGGGATGAGGCTGTACAGCAACAGCTTCAATGCACACCCTTTTAGCTTTTTTCTTAATCAGAGGCTGAATATCGGGGCAGGCAGATTCAAAGGCCATGGTATCCTCAACTAAAAGCTTTAAATGCTGGCTCTCTATGTAAACAGAAAGGGATGACAGACTGCTGTGGAAAGTATGGTTGTACGTAGCACCCAAACAAAAAAGGCACTTCTCTTGATTATCCTTAATAGGAATCTGCCTCAGCACTCACATTTTCCTTCCTCGATCATGTGTAAATAGGTAATATAAGAAATTAAAAATAGGAAGGAAGATACCCCATTGAAGCACTTATCTAGAAAAGGCTCAGCAGCTGAACCAATGAGACAAATGACTTGCAGACTGAATTCAAAGGTAGCTTTCCGACTGGTAGCAAAGAATATCTGGGGATTAGGTGCTTGTACGTTACTTATGTACTTTTTGCCTAGGACTTGGGACATACATCTGGCATATAGTGCCTGGAAGGAGCACATTCTTTGGTATACTGGCTAGATATTTAGCTATCCATGGCAAGCTATCCCATTTGTAAATAATACTGCAACAGGGATATGGAAGGACATCACAGAATACAACATGTAATGGATAAAAGAGATGCTTATAACATTACTAGGTTTTTGCACTTACTGTCTGTTAGCATACACACACAATACACATTTCGGCAATGGACTGCTGTCACACTGAGTTGCATTTGTATAATAGTATAATAAAAGCTGATCTCTAGAGTTTTGACATTTTCTGCATATGCTTGCCATACAGTACATTACCAATTTCTATCTCATGTAGCACTCTGTCTACATTTTACTTAGCCTTATTAATCTTTTGGAACATGCTGATGTTATAACAAGCCTTACCATGAACAGATGACCACTACCTGCAATGGTGTCCGTGGTTGTAATCCCATTAGAACATTGCTTGCAGCAATTTAGCCACATACTATTTCTAAGTTATGGGTTTATGCAGTATTCTTTACACCAACTGTATATGTGAACATCTAACACCATTTATGCTTTGTATAATAAATGTAACTATCATTACTGTTTTTCTGAATAAGTACAGTACATCATTTGAGCTTTCAGCATGGACACTGTGATGTTGATTGTAAGATGTGTATATGATTTACAAGTTCTTAACGTCATCTGTCACTGATGTAAGCATACTATGGAAGGAGAACATACTTGCATTCTAAATTGATGAAAACATGAATATTCTCCGCACACTTACACTGCACACTTCATTAACTTTGCACATGACTTCATATATAACTTTTATGAAAGCAGAAACTAATGTCTAGCCTACACTGCAAGTTAATAACTGCACATGGTTGTGTGTTTATCACTGCCTACAATGATGAGAAGCATAGTCCAAAAAGTTTTCTCTGCCTTTATTTGTATAAATGTCTGGGTAATGTTATGCAAGAATACATTCAGACAACAGGCAACCTTATGAGCTGTGACGACCGTGCCCTGGCCCAGCAATCAAGGAGCCTCAATCCTCACCACTAACACCAGGGAGGTCGTCTCATAGAAGAGGAAAGGATAACAAATACGCAAAGTAAAATACAATTTCCCTTAAGTGCACACAGAGATCACAGTCAGTCTGGGGCTGGTTGCTCCCTTGTTCTCCAGGTCCCCAATAAGACTCCCCACTAGCACAGCTATAGGGTCCAGATCTCAGCCTAGCTGGCAAGCTAACCTCCAGTATCCTCTCTGTCCAACCAGTGCTTCGTGTTCCTGCCCAAGTAGCTGACACACACCCACACTTTGAGATAAGTATTTATACAACTTCACAGACACTCCTGGGAAATGCTAACACAGATTCTCTAGCTGTGCCCCTTTACCCAGATTATACGGGAGTCAACACTGCCATAACCATCTTAATAATTATCAGCTACCCAAAAGCCCTTAAAAGGGTGTCCAAGTATTACTGTGCAATATTATAATCCAATGGTAGTATAGCTAAGCAGTCAAAGCTTATCTGGAGTGACTTAGACAGTAAAATCTGTAATATGTAATGTATTTTAGAGGTTAAATTATTTCTACATAAACCAGCCACAGTTGAAGGTTTTAAAAATATTTAATAATAAATAATTAAAACACAAGACAAAATTACTACACCACAGAGAGTTCAGAGATCACACAGAAACTTAAAATAATACAGTAGTACAGGTCTGATTTCAAAGAAAAGTACTTAGCCTAACTTTCTTCTAAGTTCCTAGCTATTACTACAAGAAAACATACTTCTAAGATACTACTTACATAAAGACAAGAGGCAGAGTGCTGATAAGTTAGATATCAAGATCAAAATGCTCCCAGTCTCTCACTGAACAATAGTTTTTAAAAACACTAAAACAGCTCTGCTAAGGCCCTCCCAAATTACATCATTTCAGTCAGTTCCCATTACATCACCTTTTACACCTGGTCTGGATTTCCCAAGCTAATAGAAACTCCACTTACATACTTTTACACTTAGACAGAAACCAGAGCAATAAAGCACATTCCACATGTAAAGTCTGGTCATTAACTTTAGCCTTAAAACAATAGGCAGAAAACCTTCATCTAGACTCACTGGCTCCGAATTCTAACATGAAAGGGTCACAACATGCTTCACTGGGCCAGTAGAGTGCAATGTTGTCACATATTTTGCAGTTCCACATTTCACAGTATTCTTTTACACTCAAGAAAAAGTACAGTTTTGTACCTACCATAAATGTAGATGTTCGAGTGCTCATACAGCTGCAGTCATAACATATCCTGCCGTCAGGCGGGTCCTCGGTCGGCCGAATTCCAAAGTCTAGGACCGGCGTCGGTTGTCGTCGCTTCCTCCCTGACGTCAGTGTGACAGGGGTATAAAAGAAGAAGCTGACGCCATTTTCTTCAGTTTTTCTTGCCCCAGATGTCAGGTGCCCCCAGAAGGAAGGCAAACATAATATTATGCAAAAATGCAATGTTGGTAAATCAAAAACAGTAGTTGCAAGCAAATACACCATAAAAGAATACCCCAAAAGGTTATATGAAAAGGGTTTGTCATAAGGCCTGTCCTAAGAGGGGTTGGAGGGAGGGAAACCTGGACTGCAGCTGTATGAGCACTCGAACATCTACATTTATGGTAGGTACAAAACTGTACTATGTTCATCGTGCATACAGCTGCAGTCATAACAGATGGGTAGAATCCCAAAGCTAAGTAAGGGTGGTAGGCACTAAGTGGAACTAGGAGGGGCTAGGATGCCCTGCAGGACTGCTGTGGCAAAGCCCGCTCTGGATTTAGAGTATAGTGGGAGGTGATAGTGCTTGGAGAAAGTGTGCACTGAACTCCAGGTGGCTGCTTCCAAAATATCCTTGGTAGGGACTCCCCTGAGGAAGGCTGCAGAGGTAGCTGTGGCTCTGGTGGAGTGGGATCTGATGCATGCAGGCACAGGTTTTCCATGAAATGAGTAACAAATGTGTATGCAGTGGGCTATCCATTTTGAAATAGACTGTTTGGAAATAGCCTTTCCTTGAGCACCTGCAGCACAGGACACAAAGAGTTGCTCAGATTTCCTGAATGGCTTTGTCCTGTCCAAATAATAACGAAGTTGTCTGTGAATGTCCAGGGAATGTAGTAATCTTTCCCCTTTGCTTTGTGGATTAGGGTAAAAGGCAGGTAAGTGGATAGTCTGATTCAAAGCTACACTGGATACTACCTTTGGCATAAAGGTGGGGTTGGTTCATAAGGAAACTCTGTCCTGATGGAAAATGATGAATGGTTGCACAGCCTGAGGGCCTGTAGCTCCGAAACCCTGCGAGCTGAGGTGATAGCCAGAAGAAAGGCTGTTTTCCATGACAAGTACTGTAACTCTGATGAAGAAGCTGGCTCGAAGGGAGGAAGGGTCAGCTTTCCAATCTGGTTGTGGTCCCAAGCAGGGACTGGTAGTTTCCTTGGGGGTTTTATATTCTTTGCCCCTCTAAAGAACTGCCTTAAGAGAGGATGAGAGAATAAAGGAGGATCTGTGTTGTATTGTGCAGAAATGGCTGAAGCGTGGATCTTGATGGAGGAGAATGAAATTCCATTGTTTAACATCTCAGCTAGGTACTGTAAAATTTGAGGTATATTTATTGCCCAAGGATTCTGTCCCTTCTTTTGATTCCAGGCACAAAATCGTTTCCATTTGGTGGAGTAGGCCTTTCTAGTAGAAGGTCTTCTGGCCTCCAAGATGACATCCTGCACCTCCTTGGAGAGGAGAAAATGTTGGGAAATCAAGGAATTCTCCATGCAGCTAGATTTAGAGTTTTGAGATGGCTGTAAAGAGTTTTGTAGTTGTGCTGGGACAACAGAAGAGGGACTAGAGGTAGGATCCATGGTGGGGAATGTGTCAGGCTCTTCAAGAGCGGATACCAGTGTTGTCTTGGCCAGTCTGGAGCAATGAGAATAATTTTCGGCCTCTCTGCTCTGGCTTTTAATAGAACTTTGGGCAGCAGAGGAAGAGGCGGGAAGGCATAGACTGTCAATGTTGCCCAATTGAAGGAAAGTGCGTCCACTTTCCAGGCCTGTGGATGATAGGTCCTTGAACAAAATTTTTTCAACTGGCAATTTCTGTGGGTAGCAAAGAGATCTATGTCTGGCTATCCTCATGCCTGAGTTATCTTTGTGAAAATTTGAGGATGCAACTTCCATTCGTGTGGATCTGTCATATTTCTGCTTAGGTTGTCTGCCAGTGTGTTTTCCTTCCCTGGCAGGAATTGTGCCTGTAGTTGAATTTTCAATTCCAGTGCTGTGTTCCATACAGGGGGTATGAATAAGTTCCCTCCTGTTTGTTTATGTACCACATCACTGTGGTGTTATCTGTCCTTAGCAATAGCTGGCCTGGATGCAGTAGGTCTTTGAAGGTCATAATAGCCCTCTGCACGGCTAGCATTTCCTTTTGGTTGATGTGAAGGAGCTTCTCTTTTCATGCTCATTTTCCCTGAATGCACTGATCTGTCATGTGTGCTCTCCAGGTGTAGTCTGAGGCGTCTGTTGTGATGATTTGAGTTGCTTGAGGTACACAGAAAGGAAGACCTGTGTTTCTTTGGCAAGCTTGAGCCCACCACATAAATTCCTTTTGAAGGCATGGAATGAGTGGTATAATTGTTTCCAAGCTGTGGCTGTGTTGAGACCATAAGTTTTTTAGGTACCATTGAAGTTTCCTCATATGCAGCTTTGCACATGGGATTAGTAGGATGCAAGATGCCATGAATCCCAGAGCCTGCAGGACTTTCCTTGCAGTTAGCCTGGTGTAAGTTGCCATTTTTCTGAAGTATTGAGACAGTTGCCCTTGCTTGTCTGGCATGAGGTAGGCCATCTGGGTGGTTGTATCCAAGCTGGCACCCAGGAAAATTATTTGTTGAGAGGGTGTTAGTTTTGATTTCTTTTTGTTGACTGTGTATCCCAGGAAGTTCAATAGTTTTATTACAAACGCCAGGTGCTGCAGTAGTATGTCCTTGCTGTCCGCTTGGATCAGGCAGTCGTCCAGATATGGGTAGATTTGTATCCCTTGTAGTCTGCAGAAGGCGATTACTGATGCCAGGCATTTCGTAAACAATCTGGGCACAGTAGATACGCCAAATGGCAATGCAGAGAATTGGTAATGGGTTGAACCTGCAAGAAATCTGAGGTATCTTCTGCAATCTTATCTGATAGGGACATGCAGGTATGCCTCCTTGAGGTCCAATGTTACCAGCCAAGACTCCATGCCCAGCATGGGAAGAAGCTGCTGTAATGTGAGCATCTTGAATTTTGGCACCTGTAGGTATGTGTTTAGGATGGATAGGTCTAAGATAGGTCTCTAATCTTTGTCTTTTCTTGGTATCAGGAATAGTCCGGAATAAAGCGAACTACCTTGTTCTTTTGCAGGTACCTCTTGAATTGCTTTCATGTCCATGAGAGCTGAAATTTGTTTTTGTGCCTCTGCCCTTTGATTTTGTGGCAGGTTTGGCATGCCTCTCATTTTTGGAAGGGTGTGAAAATGGAACCTGTAGCCTCTGTCTATAATGTCCAGAATCCATTTGTCTTTTGTAACAATATGCCAATTTTTTGAGAATAATGTCAGTTTTCTGCCCAAAGGTGCTGCCATTAAAGCTTTGCTTGGCAGGTGTAGGGGGAAGTCATTGTGTCTGTTTTCTAAAAGACTGTGATCTATCTTCTCCACCTCTTGGGGTTGGTGCTTGCCACTGTCTGGCTCTGAAAGATCCTTGAGGTTGGCCTCTACCCCTTGGACGCCTGTATCTGCCCCTTTGAGGTCTGTCCGTGGCTGGAAATGGCAGGCCTGTCTAAATTCTGAGTTTCCCCACCAGGAGTGGCATCGGTATCTGTAGTAGGAATGGGGGCCGAGGAGCCAGCGACCTCGGGTACTGAAGACACCACTAATGCATTGTCATCGGTACTCAGGAGCTGCGTAGGCGCCTCGCTGAGTACCGGAGAACCGGTAGTCGGCCTTAGTGTGGTATCAGTAGATGGCGCGGACCTCATATGTCGGTCCTTATCTTTGCGTTTTTTGCTCAAAACTGGAGTCGGAGTATCCGACGACATAATATAATTAAATTTTTTGCCAAAAAAGTGAAGGGCGAACTCCGCCCGACGCTTAATAGTGCGTTTGTTGAATCTAGCACAAAAACAGCAGGCCGAGACGTCGTGGTCTGGGCCTAAGCAAGGTATACAGTAAGAGTGGAAATCCTTATGCGGTATTTGCTTCTCACATGAAATGCAATTATTAACTTTGTCTGACATCAGTCTGAGGCAAGAAAAGTTTCCCCAACGGGGTACTTAGCTTTCAAGACGACTTCGGCTGAAATACTTTCGTAAATCTCAGGAGCTGGTTGACCGGCACTTGCGAACTGCTTCTGCTTCGGGCACCGTGCGGCAAGAAAGACCGAAGAAAATGGCGTCGGCTGCCTCTTTTATACCCCTGTCGCACTGACATCAGGGAGGAAGCGACGACAACCGACGCCGGACCTAGACTTTGGAATTCGGCCGACCGAGGACCCACCTGACGGCAGGATAACCCCATCTGTTATGACTGCAGCTGTATGCACGATGAACATCATTCCTGTATTTTACATTTATTTACAAATGCCAGAATTATATATCAAATTCTATTTGACTAGGCTGGCAGCCTTCACCCATCTCTGCCCAATCTTCACAATTCTCTCCCCTGGGGAACACAAGCTAGTTTCTTAAGTGCCCCTTGAGAAATGTCGCTTGAGAGTGTCAGGTCTATCTGAGTATACCTTACCCCACTCCCTGTCTTGAGAGCCCATCTGCATTGGCAATGCTACTCCCACTGCGGTGCTGCACTGACATATCATATGTTTGCAACCCCAGACTCCATCTTAGCAACTTGGCATTTTCCTGACTGGCTCTCTGTTTAACCATGTTAGAGGGTTGTGATCTATCATCACAGTGAATTTTCTTCCATACAGATAAGGCTGAAGTTTCTGTAGTGCCCACACTATGGCTAGGCATTCCTTTTCTACCGCTGCATAGCATTCCTCCATGGGTTGGAGCCTATGACTGAGATAAACCACTGGGTGCCTTCTCCCTCAAAAGAAATATGGCTAAGTAGAGCCCCCACCCCATAGTTTGAAGCATCTGTCGGTACCACAAATTCTTTGCTATAGTGTGGACTGGCTAACACAGAGGGTCCCTCCCAAAGCTCCCTTCAGCTCCTGGAATGCCTGCTCACATGCTGGGGTCCACACTACCTTAGCTGGCCTGTTCTTCCTTGTAAGGTCTGTGAGGGGGAGCAGCTATGGTACTATAATTGGGAACAAACTTTCTGTAGTACCCTGCTGTCCCTAAGAATGCTCTCACCTTTTTTTTTTGTAACCAGTGCAGGCCATGCCTGACTGGCTTCCACTTTGGCAGGTTCTGGCCTTATCTTACAACTCCCAACTCTATGTCCTAGGCGGGAGACCTCTGCCATACCCACCTGACATTTGCTCGACTTAATGGTCAACCCTGCCCTCTGTAGTCTGCCCAGCACCTCCCTGATATGCTGAAAGTGCTCTTGCCAGGAATGGCTGCAGATAGCAATATCATCTATGTAAGCAAGGGCAAACCCTCCTGCTCCTGCTAAGATATGATCTACCAGCCTCTGGAAAGTCGCTGGGGCATTCTTCATCCCAAAGGGCATCTTTGTGAACTCATACAAGCCAAAAGGAGTCACAAAGGCTGACTTCTCTCTAGGACTGGGAGTCAAGGGCACCTGCCAGTAACCCTTGGTAAGATCACTGATTGTAAGATACTTAGCCCCACCCAGCTGTTCTAGGGCATCATCTGTCCTAGGCATGGGGTAAGCATCTGCCTCTGTGTAACTATTTAATTTCCTGTAGTCCACACAGAACGTGGTGCTGCCATCCTTCTTTGGTACCAGCCCCACTGGAAAGGCCCAGGGACTGTTGGACTCTTGAATCACTCCTAGTTCCAACATCTCCTGTACCTCTTCCCTCAGAGTCTGTTTGACTCTTTCAGGCATCCTATAGGGGCCTGCATGACAGGCCTTTGGGGTCCTGTATCCACCTGGTGGTGCACCCTGGTTTCCCAGTGAGCATGTCCCAAATTCCTGCAACACTGCTCGGATGTCTCGAACCTGGGTAGGAGAAAGCTGCAGGGACATTGCTACCCCTTCCACTGAGGTGTCAGCCCGAGCCTCACTGAGGAGATCAGTCACAAGATCTCTCTCAGACTCCTCCTGCAATCCACTGTAAATGCTCAGCACAACGGCCTCCCTATCATGGTAAGGTTTCATCATGTTAACATGGTACAATTTGTGCCCTTGCCATCTGCCTAGCAGTTCCACCATGTAGTTAACATCACCTACCTTTCTTACCACCTTGTAGGGTCCCTCCCAAGCTGCTTGCAGCTTGTCTGACAGGAATGAGAACCATTACCTGCTGCCCTACAGCATACTCTCTAGCTCGAGCATTCCTGTCATACCACACCTTTTTCTGTTCTTGGGCTTCTGCCAGGTTATCCTGGGCCAAGCCCATGAGTTCCCTGAGCCTTGTCCTGAGATTTAGGATGTATACCACAACAGACACATTGTGATGCTCACCCTCACTTTCCCACTCATCTCAAATTAAATCTAGAGGTCCCCTCACCCTATGCCCATACAGCAACGCAAAGGGTGAAAAACAAGAGGTTATGTACTCACCATAACGTTCGATGTATGTAGTCCATCTCGCCTCACATTCTTACCCGTGGGTTCGGAGCTGAATATTGGCTCTGACTTGGCCACACTTTTCTAGCTCGAAGTCTTCTATTGGCTGGGCTAAGAAGGTATCCCATGCTGCATTGCTCCATATCCCCAGATCTAGTTTGCTGCGAACACCACACTCATGCCCCATGCATAACAACATCCAAATAAAGAAGAATAAACTAAAGGTGAAGGGAGCTCTAAAAACAGACCTAACCTTCAGATCCTCCAGGAAGGGGAAGGTGGGAGGGTAAGTAAGAATGTGAGGCGAGATGGACTACATACATCGAACGTTATGGTGAGTACATAACTTCTTGATGTTATGTAGTCCAATCTCGCCTACATTCTTACCCATGGGACAGTGTCCCCAGCACCTACATCCTGGGAGGCTCAGAGGAAGATACTCCTGAGTACTGTGGAACCAAAGGAAGACCTGCCCCTAGATACCACGTCCAGCTTGTAATGAGTAACAAAGGTGTGCGGAGATGCCCAGGTAGCCGCAGCACAAATATCATCCATTGACAATCTGGCCTGATAGGCTGTAGATGTAGATACAGCCCGAGTAGAGTGAGCCTTGACTGGAAATGGTAAGTCTTTACCCCCCGAGGAATAAGTGAAAGAGATGCAATTTGATATCCATCTGGATAGGGTGATTTTGGAGACAGAGGACCCAATTCTGTTTTCTGAAAAGGAGACAAACAGCTGATCAGATTTTCGGAGATCTTTGGTTCTGTGCAGATAGAAACGTAACTGTCTGTGTACATCCAGCTGATGAAATTTAAATTCTGCCCTGTTTAAAAAATGGGGAAAAAACATTGGCAACTCTATAGATTGATTAAGATTAGATATGGACGCCACTTTAGGAAGAAAGGAAGGGTTTGGTCTAAGAGAAACCCTGTCCTTATGAAAGATCAAGTATGGAGGTTTGATAGAAAGAGCTTGGATTTCTGAAACACGTCTGGCTGATGTGATGGCTATTAAAAAAGGCAGTTTTCCAAGTCAAGAATTTCAAGTCACAGGTAGCTGCAGGTTCAAAGGGTGGTGAAGTAAGGGCTTGCAGGACAAAATTCAGATCCCAGGGCATGATCGGTTCTGAGACAGGAGGACAGAGTGCCCTTCAGGAAAGCCTTACAGAGTCTGTGAGCCATCAGACTAGGCTAATTAGCAACATGAAAATTAGAAATTACTGCCAATTGAACTTTAATGGCTGCAGACACTGAGCCCTGCTGGAAAAGCATAGACAAAAAAATAGAAGTTATGTTCTTACCATAACGTTCCATGTTAGTTGTCTTCTCGCCTTCTTTCTTGCTGGATGGGTTCGGAGCCGACCTCGGCTCCGACTCGGCCACTCTAAAAGCTCGAGAGTTGGTTCCACCGGCTCGAGGCTCCCCTTATATCCCACAATGCTAGGCGGTAATACCTCAGATCTCGTTTGTAAGCTAGGCCCAGCCAAAAAGAAATCCAGAAATACTGGAAATGGGAAACCCACCTCTATAAAATGACAGAAGGAAGGTGACCTAAAACCTGATGAAGGAATATATACATAGTATAATATATACATATATACAATAGAGGTGGTAGGAAGAAAGGTCACAATCAAACTCCGATAGGTCTGTCCAGGCTAGGGGGAAGGAGGGGCCAAGAAAGAAGGCGAGAAGAAGACAACTAACATGGAACGTTATGGTAAGAACATAACTTCTATATGTTAAGTTGTCTATCTCGCCTTCATTCTTGCTGGATGGGACCGCGTCCCTAGCACCTTGTCCCGGGTGGCCTATCGGAACAGACTCTTGAGTACAGTGGAACCAAAGTTAGCTCTATGTCTAGAAGCTAAATCCAACTTATAATGAGAAATGAAAGTGTGAGGAGTAGCCCATGTAGCTGCTGCACAAATCGTATCAATAGGCAGCCTGTCTTGGAAAGCTATAGAAGTAGCCAAAGCTCTAGTTGAATGAGCCTTAGGTCTGTTAGGCAACTTCTGGTGTCTAATCTCATACACAAAGGAAATCAAGGATGTAAGCCATCTGGAGAGTGATACTTTCGAAACTGGAAGGCCCTTTCTGCCTTCTGCATAAGAGACAAACAATTGGTCAGCTTTTCTGGTCTGTTTGGTCCTATCCAAATAATACCTTAATTGTCGATGAGCATCTAGCCAATGTAATTTTTGTTCAGACCTGTTAGAATAGTTAGGAAAAAACACAGGAAGGTCAATGTTTTGATTTAGATTTGCCGCAGAGGCTACTTTAGGTAAAAAGGATGGATTGGTCCGTAAGGATACCCTATCCTTATGAAACAAAAGATATGGTGATCGACTGCAGAGTGCATGAAGCTCTGAGACCCTTCTAGCCGAAGTAATGGCTACCAGAAAGAGTGTCTTCCAGGATAGCAATTTCATTGAACAGGAAGCTGCAGGTTCAAAAGGGGGAAGATCCAAAGATGTGAGAACTAAGTTAAGGTCCCAAGAAGGAGGAGGATTTCTTATAGGAGGCTTGAGAAGAAAAACTCCCTTCAAGAAAGCTTTGCAAAGCTTGTGAGACATGATGGCAGAATCCGAGATGCCCACATGAAAGTTAGATATGGCTGCCAATTGAACCTTAAGAGTAGAAGGAGACGAACCTGCGTGGAATAGTTCGGCTAAAAAATCAAGGACCAATTGAATGGGAGCAGTGAAAGGATCTATGTCCCTTCCATGAGCCCAAAGGAGAAACGCTTCCACTTACTAAGATAAATCTTCCGAGTGGAGGATTTATGGGAAGCTATTAAAATATCTCGAACTGAGTGAGATATTAGGAAGCCTGGCTAGGGTTGGAATTGGAGGAACCAAGCAGTGAGGTTCAGGGAAGGGAGCGATGCAACTGACCCGACTGATGGGTCAAAAGATCTGGAACTAGGTCCAGATGCCAGGGTTGCTCCAACAGAAAATGGTGTAGAAAGGGGAACCAAACCTGTCGAGGCCAGTAAGGGGCAATGAGGATCAAGGAAGCTTTCTGAGCGATGGCTTTCTGTATCACTTGAGAAATTAGTGGGAAGGGAGGAAATGCGTACAGAAGTCCCCGGGGCCAAAACTGGACTAGAGCGTCTCTGCTGGGATGGCCTGGTAGAGGAAAGAGGGTGAAATAATCTCTGCACTTGCTGTTTTGGGGAGTAGCAAAAAGGTTGCAGCAAGGCTGGCCCCACTTCAGAAAAATTTTTTCCAATACTGAATTTTTCAGAGACCACTCGTGAGGCATGAGAATAGCTCTGCTCAATTTGTCAGCAATAACATTGGACTTCCCGGGGATGTGCGTTGCTATCAGAAACCGCTGAGAAGAAATCGCCCATTGCCACAGTCTGAGTGCCTCTCAACATAGGGGGTAGGATCTGGTTCCGCCTTGTTTGTTGATATACCACACTACAGACATGTTGTCCGTCTGTATTGCTATTGTTCCCACCGGAAGAGAGTCTTGAAGGGCTTGCAACGCTAAAAGCACTGCTCTCATCTCTAGAACATTTATATGCAAGTGGCGTTCGTGAGGTTGCCATATGCCCTGGACTGTCCTTCCCTGATAATGCCCCCCCCACCCGATCAGGGAGGCGTCCGTCGTCAGAGTAGCAACTGGAGGGGGAGGGACAAAGGGTCTTCCTAAGAAGAGCTGTGGGGACGAAATCCACCAAAGAAGATGATTCCTGCATGCTTGCGTTATCACAATGGTGTGGGACATCGGAAGTTGTTGGTATGACCATTGTGTGAAGAGCATCCATTCTAAGATTCTCATGTGAAATCTGGCTAATAGAAGTAGAGGGATAGCAGCTGCCATTATCCCCAGTACTTTCATGACCAATCTGACTTTGATTTTGTTGCTGTGGAAAAGAAGAGAGACCAGTTTGTGTATGTCTGCTATCCTTTGATCTGTGAGTCTCGCTGACATGCTGACTGTGTCTAGATTTGCCTATGAAGGTAATAGCACGACAAGGCAACAAAACAGACTTTTCGCAATTTATTGAGATACCTAGCTTTCGAAAGATGCGAAAAGTGTAGTCTCTGGCAAGTAGCAGAAGATGCTTGGTGGGAGCTGTAAGGAGCCAGTCGTCTAGGTATGGAAACACCTGGAATCCTTGGCATCTCAGATGAGAGGCAACCACTGCCATGCATTTGGTAAACACCCGGGGGGCTGTGGTGAGTCCAAAGGGCAGGGCCCCGAATTGAAAGTGACTGGTTCTCAGCCTGAAGCGGAGGAATCTGCTGGAGCGTCTGTTCATTTTTATGTGATAGTACGCATCCTGGAGGTCTATAGAGCACATCCAGTCTTCCTTCCCCAGTAGGGGTAGGATGGATTGCAGCGTGACCATCCGAAACCTTGTTTTCTTGACAGACTTGTTCAAGATACTGAGATCCAAGATGGGTCTCCAGTCCCCTGTTTTCTTTGAAACCAAAAAGAATTTGGAGTAGATTCCGGATCCTCGCTGGTCTGCTGGAACTGGTTGAATGGCTCTTTTTGCAAGCAACTTTGATATTTCTAACGCTGCTTGTTCCCTTTGAGCGGGTGGAACATCTGGAAGGGACTTTTTTGATTGGGTTGGAGTGCAAAAGAATGGTATGGAATAGCCTTCGGAAATGATGGACTGTACCCACTTGTCTTGAGTTAGAGAACGCCAGGCTTCTGGGTACAGTGATAGTCTTCCCCCGACTGCCTCCGAAGGTGGACAGCCGGGCAACACCTCAGGGATGCTGAAAGGGCTTATCGGAAAAGGTTTCTTGATTGCCCTGGTTCTGCGGACCCCCCCTGCCTCTAGGGCGTCTACCATTATTGTTCCCCTCTGCCTCTAGAGGGGAACCGACTCTGTCCAGGCAAAGCCCCTTGAGATTGCTTGGAACCACATCTTTCCACTTTTCTGGCCCTTGGGGTAAGGCCTAGAAGGAGTAGAAAACGGACTCGACGGCAGAAAGAGTTTTGCCATCAGTCTCGCACCTTGTCAAGGTTTCTTTCACTTGAGGACCAAAAAGGACGATCCATCAAACGGGAATTAGTGAAAGACGCCTTAAAGGGGTCATAAATTGCATAGCCGCATCCAGGCATGCCGTAAGGCCACACCTGTGCGTGCGGCTCTGCTCGCTCCATCAGCCGCATATGAAAGGAGGCATGGAGGAGTTAGCTATAGAATTTAGGGTAGCCAGCTGAGCGTTCATCTTGTCCTGAAAACCCGCAGCTGTAGGATCCTTTAACATTTCACTAGCTTCCTTGATCAAGTCTCTTTGAAGACGAGAGAAATGACAGAGGTAGTTCAGCGAACGCATTGAAAAGGTCGCTGATCTAAAACATCCGCTTCCCGTACCTGTCCATAGACCTAGATTCCTTGTTAGGGGGATGGACAGGCACTGAAGGATCAGCTAGTTCCTTCTTGGTGGCAGCAGCTACCACCATAGCATCCACAGAAACTCCCTTAGTCAGAAATTGCTTGTCTGCTGGTGCTGTAATAAACTTTGAAGGTCTCCTGGGGGTGGGGTCCACAGAGTCAGGAGCCGTCCAAGCCTTTGCTACCACCTGCATAAGGGGTCAAAGGGGGACACCCAGGAGGTGGAAGGGCGAGAGCCGAACGCCTCAAGATACACAGATTCATCCTCCGAAGGGTTAAGGGCTGGCCAATTTCCCCTCTGTTTCAAGATCTCCAGGATGTCTGCAAAGGAGACATCTTCAGAAGGGGAACAGGGGGAACCCTCAGAATCCTCTAAATCCGTGTCAGAGGTGACAGACTCAGGTGAGTCTATGTGCCTCCTCTTGCACTTTCTCTTCCTAGGGGGCTCCCCTGCCAATTCAGGAGAGGCCTCGGAAGAGGATGAGATCCCCACAGGGGATTCTTGAGGAGCTGGCTCTCTGCGGTCTGGGATGAGGGAGTGAGTAGACATTACCTGAGGCACCGAGGAGGGAGGGGCGGACGGAGCCGACTGTGGAGTTGAACCAGGTTCCAACACACTCCGCATGACCT
This sequence comes from Protopterus annectens, assembly GCF_019279795.1. NCBI lineage: Eukaryota > Metazoa > Chordata > Ceratodontiformes > Protopteridae > Protopterus > Protopterus annectens. The sequence goes on from NC_056732.1 coordinate 1,661,999,928, forward strand.
CGAAAGCACCCCTGTCAGGCAGAGCCAGAAGTTCCCGCTCCGAAAAGCTGAAAACCTCCCTCGGCACCGACAGTGATGGTTCCGAGGCCGATGTCGGAGCTGAACTCACCAGCGCCCAAGCGCCGAGAGGGAGAGTGGGGTCGGACAAGGGTCCGATGCCACTCACCCCCTTGGAGCCGACGAGGGAAGTCCGGCGCCGAGAATCTTCCAAGGAAGAAATCGGAGCCGACGACGGCGCCGAAGACAACTGTATCGGCTCCGATGCTACCACAGTCTCGGTCCGAACGCGCCCGAGCTCAAGGGAGTCGGAGGAGGAACATTTTGAGAAATAGGATTAAGCATCGACTGATGAGTCGGGCTCTGAAGCATTTGGGCCAGTGCCTCAGACTTAAGAAGTCGACTCACTACCCTCTGAAGGTCATGGTCAGAAAGTCTCGATGACCTAGAGGAGTGAGATCTATGGCTCCGTTCAGACAGCAAGGGAGATGCTGGAGCCGAATGAACGGAGCCAAGGGACGGTGACCTGGACCTCTTCCTAGATGTCGGTTCCGATAGTCTTATCGGAGCCGACTCAGAGATTTCTAATACCTCGGCTCCAGCCGGAGCCGAGGGAACCACAGAAATAAGAGTTCGAGTCTCATCGGCTCCAGCCGGAGCCGATGTTGTAGCAGACTTCGACGTCTTAGGTGTCGACTCAGTTGCTGGAGTCGAAGACCTAGAAGCATTAGAGGGTTTGCCTGAAGAAACAGTCGGGGGACCCTCAGGTTTTAGTAAGCCCCGTAAAATGAGCTTATTTTTTCTTTCCTGCAGGACTCTAGGGCTGAAGCCATGGCATACAGCACAAGAGTCCTGCAGGTGTAAAGGTCCCAGGCAGTACACACAAGAAGTGTGACCGTCTGTCAGAGACATCTTCTGACAGCACGAGTCACACTTGAAGCCTGAGACCTTCGAATCCTTAGACATTTTAAGGAACAAGTGCAATCACACACAAGCACAAACACACCGATTACACTATTCACTAAAATAAAACTAACTTAAAACTAAATAAGTTAAGATAGTCTTAAAAATTTTTAAAAGTCCCTACAAAAAACACATACACTCCAAGGAGGGATGGAAGGGCCCGAAGGCCTGAGGGAAGAACATACAAGTTCTTGTGGTAAAGAGGGTGAAAAACAAGGAGGAAGGGATAAAAATCCTTTAAAAGTAAGGGGATATTGAACAAAAACTAATTTAAAAGGGATTTCTGTAAAGTTTTTAAACTGTTTTCTACACTAACCTGAAGCCGGTTGAAGCAACACACCTCGATAGCTGTAGCGGCAAACGAGATCTGAGGTATTACCGCCTAGCATTGTGGGATATAAGGGGAGCCTCGAGCCGGTGGAACCAACTCTCGAGCTTTTAGAGTGGCCGAGTCGGAGCCGAGGTCAGCTCCGAACCCATCCAGCAAGAATGAAGGCGATAGACAACTTAACATAGTACAGTTTTGTACATACCATAAATGTAGATGTTCGAGTGTACACCCTGCTGCAGTCTTCACACTTGGGTTATCCTGTCGTCAGGCGGTCCCGCAGTCGGACGGAATTCTAAAGTCTTGGTCAGGCGTCGGTTGCTGTCGCTTCTTCCCTGACGTCAGTGCGCCAGGGGTATATATAATGCATCCGATGCCATTTTCTTCAGTTTTTCTTGCCCCAGATGTCAGGTGCCCCCAAAAAGGTGGTCAGTAATTAGTACTAAATTAAATAATTTTTGCACAAACACAAAATCCCTCCAGCTATAAGCAAATACATCAGGAAGGTATTGTAGAGATTTAGCCAGTTAGATCAGAGGGGATGGAGGGAGGGTAACCTGGACTGCAGCAGGGTGTACACTCGAACATCTACATTTATGGTAGGTACAAAACTGTACTATGTTCATCGTGTTACCCTGCTGCAGTCATCACACTTGGGTAGAATCCCAAAGCTAAGGATGGGTGGAGGAGTTATAGAGGGTTAGAGGAGGCTAGAAGGCCCTGCAGAACTGCAGTGGCGAAGCCAGCTCTAGTCTTAGAGTAAAGTGGTAAGTGATAGTGTTTGGTAAAGGTGTGCACTGAACTCCAAGTTGCAGCTTCCAAAATCTCCTTGGTTGGAACCCCCCTGAGGAAGGCTGTAGATGTAGCTGTTGCCCTGGTAGAGTGGGGCCTAATGGTAGCAGGAACTGTTTTTCCATGATGGGTATAGCAAAAACGAATGCAATGTCCTATCCATTTGGAAATGGTTTGTTTTGATATAGCCTTCCCTTGTGAAGCTGTAGCATAGGATTCAAAGAGCTGGTCAGATTTTCTGAAAGCCTTAGTTTTATCCAAGTAGTAACAAAGTTGCCTGTGAATGTCTAAGGAATGCAGGAGTCTTTCTCCTTTGTTCTGTGGATTTGGGAAGAAGGTGGGTAAGTGGATGGCTTGATTTAAAGCCACACTGGAAACCACCTTAGGAATGAAGGAAGGATTAGTTCATAGAGAAACTCTGTCTTGATGGAAAATGAGGAAAGGTTCCACTGCCATTAGTGCCTGCAGCTCTGAGACTCTTCTATCTGAAGTTATTGCTAGCAGCAGGGCAGTCTTCCATGATAGAAACTGTAGATCTGCAGAGAAAGCTGGTTCAAAGGGAGGTAGCGTAAGTTTTTCCAGAAAAAAATTGAGGTCCCACGTTGGTGTAGGTGCTCTCCTGGGGGGCCTAAAGTTTTTTGCCCCCTGAGGAACTGCCTTAGAAGTGGATGCGAAAATAAGGGTGGATCCGTGTTGTAGTGGGCTGAAATAGCTGATGCATGGATTTTAACGGAAGAAAAAGAAATTCCTTTGTGCAACATCTCAGTTAAATACTGTAGAATGTGAGGCATGTGAGGCTGAAGTGTGTTTTGGCCTTTAGCTTGGTTCCTGGCACAAAACCTTTTCCATTTGTCCGAATAGGCCTTCCTGGAGCTGGGCCTCCTAGCTTCCAGAATGACATCCATAACTGCTTGGGAAAGAGGAGCTGGCTGGATGCTTAGGTGATTTGCCATGCAGCCAGATTTAAGGTTTTGAGCTGGCTGTGAAGAATCCGATTGTTTTGCTCTGTGAGCAAATGGGCAATTTGTGGTAAAATCCAAGGTGGGCCCTGGGCCATATTCCTCAATAGTGGGTACCAGTGCTGGCGTGGCCAGTCTGGGGCTATGAGTATCATTCGTGGTCTCTCCTTTCTGACTTTCAGAAGCACCTTTGTGAGGAGAGGCAATGGAGGGAAGGCATATACTGTCAGGTTTTTCCAACCGAATGAGAGTGCGTCCACTTTCCAAGCTTGAAGGTGAAGTGTCCTTGTACAAAATTTTGTTAGTTGATAGTTTTGAGGACTGGCAAACAGGTCTATGTCTGGAAGGCCCCATTTTTGAGTTATCATTGCAAATACTTGTGGATCCAGTTCCCACTCGTGGGGATCCATGATGTTTCTGCTGAGGTTGTCTGCCAATGTGTTCTTTTTTCCTGGCAGGAATTGAGCTTGTAACTGAACTTGGTAAGCCAGAGCTGTGTTCCACAAGGTCATTGCTTGCCTGCATAGAGGGTAGGAGTGTGTACCCCCTTGTTTGTTTATGTACCACACAGAGGGTAGGAGTGTGTACCCCCTTGTTTGTTTATGTACCACGTTACTGTGGTGTTGTCCGTCCTTATTGTAAGTTGTCCTGGATGTAATAGATTCTTGAAGGCTGTCAGAGTATTCTGTACAGCTAGCATCTCTTTTTGATTGATGTGCAGATTCCTTTGATCTGCAGTCCATACGCCTTGAATGCACTGTCCTGCCATGTGTGCCCCCCAGGCGTAGTCCGATGCATCTTTTGTCAGTTTGCCTGGCTGGGGGCAAGGTGAAAGGTTGACCCTTGTTGAGGTGACATGCCTGTGACCTCCATAGAAACTCCTGTTGTAGGCAGGGAATGAAAGATATCATTGTGTCCAAGCTGTGGCTGTGTTGAGACCATACACTTTTTAGGTACCACTGTAATTTCCTCATATGCAGCTTTGCAAATGGTATTAGTAGTATGCAAGATGCCATGAAGCCCAAGGCCTGCAGAATTTTTCTTGCAGGTAGTTGGGTCTTTGTTGCCATTGTTCTGAAATATTGAGTCAGTTGTAGTTGTTTGTCTGGCGTCAGATAAGCCTTCTGGGCCGTTGTATTCAAGCTGGCACCCAGGAATGTCATATTTTGTGAGGGTACTAGTTTTGTTTTCTTTTCGTTTACTGCATACCCAGGCAACTTAGAAGATGTTTTACAAAAGCCAGATGTTGTAAGAGGATGTCTTTGCTTTCTGCTTGGATGAGGCAGTCGTCCAGGTATGGGTATATTTGAATTCCTCTTTGTCTGCAGTATGCAATTACTGGTGCCAGGCATTTTGTGAAGACCCTGGGCGCAGTAGATAAGCCAAAGGGCAGTGCAGAGAATTGGTAATGGGTTGAACCTGCAATGAAACGGAGGTATCTTCTGCAACTTTGTCTGATAGGGACATGCAGGTATGCCTCCTTGACGTCCAACGTTACTAGCCATGCTTTCTTGCCCAACATGGGAAGAAGCTGCTGTAGTGTTAGCATCTTGAATTTGGGTACTTGTAAGAAGGTGTTTAGAATTGAAAGGTCCAGAATTGGTCTCCAGGCATTGTCCTTTCTGGGAACTAGAAAGAGTCTTGAGTAAAATCCTTGGCCTTGCTCGAGTAGGTACCAGTTGAATGGCTCTCATGTCCATGAGAGCTGTAATTTGTTTTTGTGCCTCTGCCCATTGATTTTGTGGCAGGTTTGGCATTCCTCTTTTCATTGGCAAGATGTGAAAATGGAATCTGTATCCTCGTGAAATTATGTCTAGGACCCATTTGTCCTTTTTGACAATGTGCCAGTTGTCTGAAAAAAGTGCGAGTTTTCCTCCCAAGGGTGCTGCCAAGAGAGTGTTGCTTGGCCAGATGAGGTGCAAGTCATTGAGTTTGCCTTCTGGTAGTTTGAGACCTGTCTTCTCCTCCCTTCTGTGTTGCAGTGGCCCATTGGCGAGGTTTGTACTGGGCTTATGGTTTTCCTCTGCCTCTTGGACGTCTGTATTTACCCCTCTGTGGTCTGTCAGTAGCTGGAAAGGACCAATTTTTGTTGGCCAATTTCTGCTGAAGCGAGGGTGCTGTACCTGTAGGAAATCTTTGACTGTCTGCATAGATTTTGCCTTATCCTCCATTTTCTTTAAGACTTCTTCTGCTTTAACTCCAAAAAGAACATCCTGCTGTAAGGGAGCATCTAGAAGCTTTGCTTTAACATGATCAGGCAGAGTTTGTTCCTTTAACCAAGCATGCCTACGTATAACAGACCCAGTGACAGCTGCTCTGCAGGAAGCCTCCAAAGAATCAAACCCACATTGTAAAGTATGCTTGCCCACCTGCTCAGTTGCATGCAACAGATCCTGCATTTCTTTAAATTCAGACTGTTGAGGGAGTGTGCTCATTTTTTGTTTTAACTGAGACATTAGAAATTGCTGATATTTTATCATGTGAAACTGGCAATTTAGTGCCCTCATAGCTAGAGTGGCTGAGGTGTAAACCTTTTTCCCACACCTGTCTAGTGCTCTGGAGTCCCTTTCAGAGGGTACAGGATTTTTTGCCATGGAAGCCTTAGCCCCTTTGGGACCCTGGGAGATAGCCTCTGGATCAGCAACAGGGCTTTTATAAAGAAATTTGTGGGAATCAGGCACTCTATAGTATCTGTCAGGTTTGGCCAGAGCAGGAGGCAGAGAATATGGGTTCAAACTGGATTCTAAGTAAACATCATCCACTATGTCTAAAACTGGGGGGATGGCAAGTGTTCTTTGCTGGGGGAGTAAAAGAAACTCTCTAAGCCTTTTCTTTGAGTCAGAGTAGTCCTGACCTTCCCAGTGAAAATGTTCCCTCATAGTGTGTAAAGTTTCCCCAAAGGAGTAGTCTTCAGGAGGAGAAGCTGAGGGAATAGAATCCTCAGCATCAGAATCTTCATAAGGGGAGAAGGAGTAATCTTGGTCCTCAGAGGAGCCTGAGGAAATAGACACTTGTTCAGAAGAGGCATAATCTTCCTCTTGTCTAGGCCTTTTGTCGGGTGGGGGATGGGAACCCCTGATTAAAGAAATCAAATCTTCAGCCATTTTGAGCATCTGTTTCTTAGGCATGGGGCCTTGAACTGGAGAGTGAAGTGCAGTCTTTTTAGGTTTAATAGGAGTCTTAGGATACGTTTTTATGGTGAGCGTCGTCGATCTGAAGACGCCTTCAGAAACCGAAGGTGTTTCTGCAACACCGACATCTTTTTCAGTAGTGTCGTCGGTAGGGGCTAAACAAAATGGCTGTGTCGGCCTAGTACTCTCCGCCAAAAGCTCCGAAGCGGTCTCAGGTTCCAGATCTGCGGTAGTCAGGGGCTGCGTCGGAGCCTCATTGAAGACCGGTGAACTGGAGACCGGACCAGCCGAGGCCACGGAGTCTGGCTTGGGTCTAGGGCTGCCTGTCCTTATCCTTGCGTTTTTTGTGCACGCCGGTTGTCGGTTGCTCCGACGGCATAGTGTAGTTAAATTTTCTACCGAAGTAGTGTCGTGCGAAATCAAAGCGTCTTTTTATAGTATGCTTATTGAACCTAGCACAAAAACGACAACCAGTGATGTCGTGGTCTGGGCCTAGGCAAGGTATGCAGTAAGAATGAAAATCCTTATGAGGTATTTGCTTCCCACAAGAAATACAACTGTTAACTTTTTCTGACATCGGTCTGAGGCAAGAAAAGTTTCCCCAATGGGGTACTTAGCTTTATTGAAGACTTCGGATCTGAAATTCGACTTTGAAAATCTCAGGAGTCGGCCGACCGTCACCTGCGAACTGCTTCTGCTTCGGGCACCGCAAGGCAAGAAAGACTGAAGAAAATGGCTTCGGATGCATTATATATACCCCTGGTGCACTGACGTCAGGGAAGAAGCGACAGCAACCGACGCCGAACCAAGACTTTGGAATTCCAGCCGACTGCGGGACCGCCTGACGACAGGATAACCTAAGTGTGATGACTGCAGAAGGATAACACGATGAACATCTCCAAGACGGAAGCAATTGGAGCTTTGTAAGGGTCAATTCCTTGGGTATGAGCCCAAATAGAAAACCTCTTCCATTTGCCGGAATAAATCTTCCTAGTAGAGGGCTTATGAGAGGAAGATAAAATGTGAACTACCTCAGGTGAAAAATTATGAAGCCTAACTAACGATGGAAGTGGAGTAGCCAGGCTGTCAACCTGGGGGTCCGCAGAGATGGGTGGAACTGTCCCGACATGTGTGTCATAAATCTGGTTGTGGGTCCAGAGTCCATGGTGTGTCCACAATGTAGGGATGAAGAAAGGGGAACCAGACCTGACGAGGCCAGTGTGGAGCAATTAGAATCATTCTGCTTCCCAAGGATTGCGCTTTCTGAATCACTTTTGATAGCAAGGGAAACGGAGGGAAAGCATAAAGCAGAGAATCGTGGACTAGAGCATCCCTGGGTGACTCCCCCTGTGGGGGGATCAGCGTGAAGTAGTTGCTGCATTTGGCATTGAGGGGGCGGGCAAAAAGGTCGCAGCAAGGCTGACCCCATTTGCTGAAGATTCGTTCTGCAACTAGGCAATTCAGGGACCACTTGTAAGGCATCAAAATAGCTCTGCTTAGCCTGTCTGCTATCACGTTGGACTTCCCCGGAATGTGCATTGCCACCAGAAACCGTTGGGAAGATACTGCCCACTGCCACACTCGCATGGCCTCTCTGCACAGGGGGTATGATCTGGTTCCTCCCTGCTTGTTCAGATACCACACCACTGACATATTGTCCGAGTGTATTGCAATTGTCCCAAGAGGTAGAAAGCTCTTTAGTGCCTGCAACGCAAGTAGCACTGCTCTCATCTCTAGGACGTTGATATGCCGATGTATCTCGTGATCTTGCCACGTGCCTTGGACCATCCTGCCGAGATAATGCCCCCCCATCCCATCTGGGAGGCGTCCGTGGTCACTGTGGCAACTGGGGGTGATGGAACAAAAGGTTTTCCCCTGTCCAGATTGTTGGTGCAAAGCCACCAACGGAGATCCTGTTTGCATTTGTCTGTGAGCAAAATAAGGTGGGAAAGTGGAAGTCTCTGGAGAGCCATTGAAGGAGTCTCATGTGCAATCTCACTAGAGGAACTAACATAATTGTTGCTGCCATAGTCCCCAGGAGTTGGAGAACCCATCTTGCCTTCACTTTCCTCAGGGGTAGCAGGGCGTGCACCTGTTGCTATAAGACTCTGATTCTTTCCTGCGGTAGAAAGGCTCGCATTTGAATGGTGTCTAGCTCTGCACCTATAAAAATGACATGCTGTGAGGACAACAAGGCAGATTTTTCCCAATTCAGTGTTATGCCTAACTGTTGACAGAGAGTGATGGTAGTGTCCCTGGTTTGGATTAGTAGATGCCTGGTGGGGGGGGCGGTGAAGAGCCAGTCATCCAGATACGGAAACACTTGGAATCCTTGACGTCTCAAGTGAGCTGTCACCACCGCCATACACTTGGTGAACACCCTGGGGGCTGTGGTGAGACCAAAGGGCAGGGCTCAAAACTGGAAATGACTAGCTCCCAGCTGGAAGCATAGGTGACTCCTGGATGCCCTGCCCATTTTGATATGGTAGTAAGCATCCTTGAGGTTGATGGAGCACATCCATACTTCATTTCCCAACAATGGGAGAATTGACTGTATTGTGACCATACGGAACTTGGACTTTTGTACAGTTGGCTGAGATCTAATTTCGGTCTCAGGTCTCCTGTTCTTTTCGGCACCAAAAAGAATCTTGAGTAAGTCCCTAATCCAATCTTGTCTGAGGGGACATGCTGGATGACTCCTTTTCTAGCAGCTTTGAAACCTCTGAAGCTGCGTGATCCCTTTGACTGGGTGGAACGTCTGGGATTTTTCTGACTGAAGGGGGGTCTGACGAAAAGGGGATGACATAACCTCCGGAAATTATTCATAATACCCATCATTCCTGGGTGATGCTTTGACAGGCTTCCGGGTATAACGATATTCGACCCCGGACTGGCTCCGGAAACGCACAGTCGGGTATCCCATCAGGAACAACGGTAGGGAGAGCCGCGAAAGGAATCGCAGTCTTCCAAATTGCGGGGGCCCCCTCTGCCTCTAGGGCGGCGTCTCCCTGAATAACCTTCCCCTCCTCTGCCTCTGGAGGGGGGGCTCACCTTGTGCGCCGGGAAAAAACCTCTGTGATTTTTTGAACCACATCTTCCCACCCCTCTGGGCCTTGGGGTAAGGCCTAGAGGGAAGGGAAAAATGGACCCCTACAGCAGACAGAGTCTTTCCCTCTTGCTCGCACCTGGTGAGGGTGTCTTTCACCTTGGTTCCGAACAAAGAAGAACCATCAAAGAGGGCGTCAGTGAAAGAAGACTTGAAGGCCTCCGCGAAATGATAAAGGCGCATCCAGGCTTGCTTCCTAAGTACAACTCCTGAGCTTGCTGCCCTGCTTGCTCCCTCGGCTGCATATGAAATAAGCCACATGGAGGAGTTAATGATGGAATTGAGGAAAAGACACCTGGGCGTTAACCATCTGGGCCACCGCCTCAGGAACGTTACCCACGAGAGTATCTCCTAACTCCTTGAGGAGATCTCTCTGGAGCCGAGTAAAATGAGACAGGCAGTTCAGCGACCGTAAGGTAAACGTTGCTGACGAGAGGGTACGCTTCCCGTACCAGTCCATGGTCCTATCCTTATTAGGAGGATGGATGGAGGAAGAAGTCTCGGCTACTTCCTTCTGAGTTGCCGCTGCCACCACCATGGCATTTACAGGGACTCCTTTGGACAAAAATTCCTTACCTGGGGGAGCAGACAGAAATTTATTGGGTCGCCTGGGTACGGGTTCCACAGAATCAGGGTTCTCCCACACCCTCCGACAAATTAAATCCAGGAGCTCGTCGAAGGGTGGGGACACCCAGGAGGCGGAGGGCTGAGCACCAAAGGCCTTCAGGAAGACTGACTCCTCCTCGGAGGGGGCTTTGGACAGCCAGTCACCTCTTTGTTTCAATATCTCCAGGATGTCGGAGAAAGAAACATCATCAGAGGATGACTTGGGGGACCCCTCCAATTCCTCGAGGTCAGTATCTGAGGTGAGAGACTCATCCTGGGAGTCTATGTGCTTCCTCTTGCACGTTTTCTTTCTCGGGGGCTCCTCAGGAAAAAAAACTCTGAGGGGCCCTCAGAAACTTGGGGACCACTCGTAGGGGTATCCGTAGGCCTTGGGGATCCGCTGTCTACAGATAGGTGGTGTTCAGAGGCTCTCACCAGAGTAGTAGGGGACAGAATGACCGACCCGCATGATGTGGCTGAAGACCTGGCTAGCGCACTCCGCATGGCCTCAAAGGCTGCCCCCCCCCGAGTCCAAGGACTGGCCAGCGTCTGAGATCATGACAGGAGTCGGGGTTCCACGAGCCGAGGCACTGAGAGGGAGACTAGGAACCGAAAGATGTCCCCAGGTGTCCCCCTCAGGCCCGACTGAAGAATCCCGAGTCCCGAACCCCATGGACAGCGCCGACGTGGTCGGAGCTGACATCGGCACCGATGAGCCCGGAGGGGCCATCGGAACCAACCTAGAAACATCACATGGAGCGGAGCATTCCGGCTCCGAAGACAGAGATGTGCTCAGAGGAGGAATAATCGAAGAAGGTATCGGGGTGGGCTTCGGAGCCAACTGGGACAGAGCCGAGAACAATTTAGCCAAAACCGGTGATTGCAGGAGCCTCTGCACCACCCTATCGACATCCACATCTGAAAGTGTCCTGGAGGATTTGGAGGACAGGGAGGGAGATCAGGATCTCCTCTCAGGTGACACTGGTCTAGTACTAGGCGATCGGCTCCGAAGAGGTTCCAATATAATTGGAGCCGATGCCGGTTCCATCAACACCGAAACTTCCTGCTGCCCCGAGGACAGTGGAGCAGAGGAGGTCGAAGCCAGTTTCATAACTTTCTCCGGTGGCTCCGAGGAGACTGACGGAGCCGGAGATCTTTTTTTAGACTTTGAGGATTTAGATTTTGAACTGGAAGCAGGATCCATGGCCTCTTCGAACGAGGGTTTGAAGAGTTCCTTCAGGATTAACTTATTCGTTCTTTCTTGGAGCACTCTGGGACTAAAAGCATGGCAGAAGCTACAGGACTCGTGCAGGTAGATTGCTCCCAGACAATAAACACATACTGAATGTCCATCGGTGATGGACATCTTGTAACCACACTTAGAGCACTTTTTAAAACCCGAAGGTTTGTGCTCCTTGGAATCTTTGGACATCTTGAAATCTCAAATAAACAGAAACAATTAACAGTCACTGCCTGACTGGAATGCAACTACAGGCACACAAAAACACCACTAATCGCGGGAACAACTTTTCCCAACAAACAGCAGCACACAGAATCCTCAGAAGGAACACACACTACGACGACTACGGCTAAAAACCTCTAACACAAACAGTTTTAGACCAAGCTCACAGACAGAACAAAAGACAGACACTAAAACCTCTAATTTAAACGGTTTTATACAGCAAAAACTAACACAGGGACGAGAAAGGGAATGGACTAGGTCCTCTAACTGAAACGGGCCTAGCCTGTTGGAACAGCTAGTGGGACACCACAAAAACAATCACACTACAAATTATACCCCCAAAAAAACAGCAAATAGGAATAGTATTAAAATAGCTTTTGTTTGTATCAATTTCTCTCAAGAAGAACAAGAAAAAAGGTACTCAGCCACAGCCAAGCGAGACCACGTCCAAGCTACACGAGCGGTAAACGAGATCTGGGGATATGGAGCAGTGCAGCATGGGATACCTTCTTAGCCCAGCCAATAGAAGACTTCGAGCTAGAAAAGTTTGGCCGAGTCGGAGCCGATATTCGGCTCTGAACCCACGGGTAAGAATGTAGGCGAGATTGGACTACATAACATCCTGTGGATTCCTGGGGAACCTCTCTGTAAGCAAACAGATGCAGCAAATATTTTTCCCACTCCCTCTTAAACTGATCTGCAAATACCCATAGCATGGACTTCATTGTACAGCTTAACCTCTCAACAAGACCATTAGTCTGGGGATGGTAGGGGGTGGTCTTCATGTGCTTCACCCCACAGGATTTCCACATACAAGCCAGCAGGTCTGACATAAAATTGGCACCTCTGTCATACTGTATTTCCTGTGGGAAACTTACCCTGCTGAAAATCTCTAGCAAAGCATTTGCCACCTTCTCGGCCTCAATGGAGGACAAAGCCACTGCCTCAGGGTATCGTGTAGCATAATCTATAATCATTAGGATATACTTTTTCCCTGTGGAACTTGGGGTACTCAGAGGACCCACAATATCCATAGCTACTCTCTGAAATAGCTCCTCAGTCACAGGCAAAGGCATCAAAGGAGCTCTCACCTTGTCTCCTGCCTTGCCTAACTTTTGACACTTCTCACACGTCCTGCAGTACCCTGTTACATCTCTGGAAATTCCAGGCCAATAGAAGTTCTGTATAATACATCTCTTTGTACGTTTTATGCCCATATGACCTGCAAAGGGAATTATCATGGGCTATGGCTAGAAGCGCCAGACGGCAGGCTCTAGGCATTACCAACTGCTGTACTCTATCACCTTCTAGCCCTCCCCCAGGGGTCAATTCTCTGTACAGTAACCCTTTGTTCCAGTAGACAGATTCCCCCTTCCCTTGAGAATCAGGTGCCTCCCTAGCTACCTGCCTCAGGCCTTGCAATGTATGGTCTGACAGCTGAGCCGGTCTCAACTCTCTCCTTGTAACCCTTCCCAGCTCCCCTTCCACTGGAAGTCTGGCATTCTCTGACAGTGGTGCCTCACTGTCAGCCTGGGTACTACTACTCACCTCTACCTTTGCAGTCACTCTGTCCAAGGGAATAGCAGTACCCACAAGCAGCTGTCGCTCACATTCAGTCTCACTGCTACCGAGTAGCTTCTTCCCTGAAGTAACTACCTCACCAGTCTTGGCTGCAATCATGCAGTCTGTCTGGGTCTCCCCCAGGCTACCAGACTCGCATGCTTGTCTCCTAGCCTAACTGTGTTTAACTGCATAAGTACATGGTACTGCCTCATCCAAATCCTCCCCTCTCAGAACATCTGCAGGATGGTAGTTCCATACGATGGTTGTCTCAAGACAACCTACTATTGGCATTTTGTCTTTCCCACTTACTGGCTCTTTCACCTTTTGTTCCCCACCTTGCTTCCATGGGCATCTGTATGCCACATGGCCCCACTGGTTGCATTCAAAACATTTATCCCTAGCTCCTGGACATACACCTGGACTAGTGGCTTCCCCTGCTACTGGTAGATTCTGTTGGGGCAGTCTGTGCTGCCCACCATGGGCTCCTTTAGACCCATGAGCAGTACTGGGGGTCCATTTCCTGTGCAGGACTGACCTGCTTGCTAGGTATAGGTCTCCCTTCTTCCCCAACTCCTCTGAAGTAGCAAACTTTCTATCAGCTAATCAGACCCCCATATCCTCAGGCAAAGTGCTAAGGGCTTGTTCCCTTACCCAAAGGTCTGCCAGCCCTTCAAAAGTGGTGACCTGACATCCACTCACCCAGCTATGAAAATAACTGCTCAGTTCAACAACATATTCACATACATTTCCATCTGCCTTGCGTCTATGCTTATGAAACTTTTTCCTATACATTTCAGGTGTTAGTTTAAAACATTATAACAAGTGTCTTTTTACAGCAGTATAATCAAAACAGTCAGTGTCATGCATTTTTGCTAAAGAAGTTACAGCTTTACCATGGAGTAAGGGGGTCAGGAACCGTACCCAGAGCCCTTGGTCAACTTCATACTGTTTACATACCCTCTCAAACATATGAATGACACTATCAAAATTATCCCCCTCTTTAAACTGTGGAAGAAATTTACTGACCTTTTCTGCTTCTGGGGACCAGTTACTCCCTTCCCCATTACCTCCATGACTCTGGCGAAGAGTCAGCATTTCCCTCTCATGCTTCCTCTGCCATTCCTGTTCTTCAGCTTCTAGGCTCCTCATTCTCTCAGCTGCCTCAAGTTCCATATGCCTGGCCTCCAACACAAGTCTGTTTAGCTCCAGCTGGATTTTTAAGCCAACTGCAGAAAGGTTGAGCTGTCCATTCTACGAGGATATTCTATCCCCACTGTCAGTCTGATTGTCCTCCAGGATGCTGTTTTCTGATGCAGCTGTAACCACGGCTGCAATCAGATCTGCCTTATTCTGGTTTACATGCACCGGTCCCCTAGCCTGACACATCTCCACCAGCTGGCTCCTTGTCAGCTTTCCATACTCATCTGCTGACATACTGCCTGCTCACCCTGACTAACACTAAGCTAATAAAAGAAATAAAACAATTGTGATCTGAACTCTGAGTATACACCGCATGGCTGTTTTAGAGTACAAAACACTTACAGAGATCACTGTACAAGCTACAGGAATTCACTCTACCCACACCACTACAAGCCAATTAGTATGTGAAGTAGATCCCACCACTGCCAAACACTTGTGATGACTGTGCCCTGGCCCAGCAATCAAGGAGCCTCAATCCTCGTCACTAACACCAGGGAGGTCATCTCATAGAAGAGGAAAGGATAACAAATGCGCACAGTAAAGTACAATTCCCCTTAAGTGCACACAGAGATCACAGTAAGTCTGGGGCTGGTTGCTCACTTGCTCTCCAGATCCCCAATAAGCCTCCCCACTGGCACAGCTATAGGGTCCAGATCTCAGCCTAGCTGGCAAGCTAACCTCCAGTATCCTCTTTGTCCAAACAGTGCTTCGTGTACCTGCCCAAGTAGCTGACACACACCCACACTTTGAGATCAGTATTTATACAACTTCACAGACACTCCTGGGAAATGTTGACACAGATTCTCTAGCTGTGCCCCTTTACCCAGACTATACGGTAGTAATTACTGCCACCAACAGCTTAATAAGTATCAGCTACCCAAAGGCCCTTAAAAGGGTGTCTAATTATTACTGTGCAATATTACAATCCAATGCTAGTATAGCTAAGCAGTCAAAGCTTATCTGGAGTGACTTAGACAGTAAAATCTGTAATGTACTTTAGAGGTTAAATTATCTCTACATAAACCAGCCACAGTTGAAGGTTTTAAAAATATTTAATAATAAATAATTAAAACACAAGACAAAATTACTACACCACAGTGATATCTAAGAGTTCAGAGATCACACAGAAACTTAAAATAATACAGTAATACACATCTGATTTCAAAGAAAAGTACTTAGTCTAACTTTCTTCTAAGTTCCTAGCTATTACAACAAGAAAACATACTTTTAAGATACTACTTACATAAAGACAACAGGCAGAGTGCTGATAAGTTGGATATCAAGATCAAAATGCTCCCAGTCTCTCACTGAATAATAGTTTTTAAAAACACTAACAAACAGCTCTGCTAAGGCCCTCCCAAATTACATCATTTCAGTCAGTTCCCATTACCCTTTGACACCTGGTCTGATGCTCCCAGGCTAATAGAAACTCCCTTTACATACTTTTACACTTAGGCAGAAACCAGAGCAATAAAGCACATTCCACATGTAAATTCTGGTCATTAACTTTAGCCTTAAAACAATAGGCAGGAAACCTTTATCTAGACTCACTGGCTCTGAATTCTAACATGAAAGGGTCACAACATGTTTCACTGGGCCAGTAGAGTGCAATGTTGTCACATATTTTGCAGTTCCACATTTCACAGTATTCTTTTACACTCAAGAAAACATGCCTGTATTTTACATTTATTTACAAATGCCAGAATTATATATCAAATTCTATTTTACTAGGCTGGCAGATTTCATCCATCTCTGCCCAATCTTCACATGAGCATTCAACATTTTCGAGTGAGCACTGAATTAAATATGTAATGTTTTTAATCGCTATGTAATTCATTGATCATTATGGTTTACAACTATATATATATATATATATATATATATATATATATATATATATATATATATATATATATATATATATATATATATACACATCCACACACACACACATATATATATATATATATATATATATATATATATATATATATATGTATGGTTCCCGTTTAGAAGCTCGAATTGCTACATGATCGAAATGCAGTATCTCGAGACTAAAAAGGCGAAAGACCGGAACCTCGAAAGCAGAGAAGCGCGAAATTTAAAAGGTGTAGAAGTGGCTGACGGCTATGCTAAACAAAGACAAGTATGTTTCACTGCCGAGTATTACATAGTTTCATTAACATGCAGCCTGTAGATGGTAATTACAGTGCCCCAGGTTCGATTGGTGAAATTTATGTGACTGTCTTATCGCAGAAAGGAGCTCCGGTGCTTTTGCTAGATGGCTATGTGTTACACAGAGAGAAGATCTACAAACAAAAGACTTACTGGTGCTGTAAATGGAAATGTGATGAAAAATGTAAAGGTAGGGCTGTGTCTATGAGTGTGCCCAATGGGGAACAGTTGTTGAAGTCAGTGAGGCATATGCATCCTGGAGACCCTGTTGAAGTTGAGCAGTACAGAGTATGCCATAGTTTAAAGGTGAAGGCGAGGAACTCCAGAGATACTCCTTGTTTGCTAGTGGATGATGTGTTGGTGTCAACTTCTACTGTGATTGCTCCCAGTTTGCCTGCTCGTAAAGCACTAGTGCAGCAGGTTGGAAGGATGCGAAGTAAGGTATCAAAATGTTGTAGTAGTCGCATTGCAAAGTTGCAAGATATAAATGTAAATGAGTTTGCAACTAAGTCTGGGATATTTCTAAGTAAGACTATACTAGATGCTGTCACAGATACAGCAGTGGCGGTGTTTTCCACTACACAAAATTTACTTGATTTAAGTACTGCCACTATTTGGCTTGTTGATGGCACGTTCTTCTACAAAGGGATATTGTGCCGGCAGATGTATAGTATCCATGGGCTGATTCAATACAGAGGGTTCCTTGAGAGTGTGCCATTATTATATTGTATAATGAATAAGAAGTCACTTAAATCGTACAATTTCATGTGGAGTTGTGTGTTGCGCTTAATGGACGCACATGGATTTGAAATATCTGTGAAGTACGTGTTAAGTGACTTTGAGATAGCAGCCAGAAGAAGTATACTGATAAATTTACAGGGTGTTACAGCTAAAGGATGCCTATTTCATTTCTCACAGAACATATGAAGAAAGGTTCAACAATTGGGTCTTGCATATCTGTATAATACAGAATTTTTGTTTCAGTTGCATGTGAAATGTTTGATCGCATTAGCATTTTTGCCTGACAGTGATGTAATCAATGGTTTTGATGAAGTTAAAGCAGTGTTTCCTGCTGAAGGTATAGAACTGCTGTGATACTTTTGTGATTGGTATGTGCTCGGCAAGGTTTGTAAGTTCTGTACTGGGACTACTGTTTTTTCTCGGTTTCCAATTTCGTTCTGGAACGTGGATGAGTTGAATACATTGTTTTTGCCTCGTACACAGAATAGTGTAGAGGCATGGCACCATAGGCTAAAGAGTTTGCAGGGCCACAGACAGGCCGACCTATCAGTACTCATGAAAGAGCTGGCTAGAGAGCAAGATAGGGTGGATGAGCTTAGGATTCATATGAGCTGTGGTACGCCTCATTCACCCAAGAAACGGAAGGTTTTACGTCGCCATGCTAAATTTGAGCATGTATTAAAGCATAGATCAAGTTATGCATGTTTAGAGCTTTTGATGGCTATTGCCAGATTACTGAAGATTTGAGATGAGAAGAGGATAAGTCCTGTTGTCGGAGAAACTGATAAATATTTAATTTGGATTTCTGGCGTGCGGATTAGCAGAGAAGCCGATATTGTTGTTGGAGAAACTGATAAATATTTAATTTGGATTTCTGGTGTGCGAATTAGCAGAGAAGCCGATATTGTTAACTGACGTGCTCGTATTTTGTTGTCTGTGCACTGAAGTTGTTATGTTGCACTGGTTTTTGTTTATTTAATATTTTAGGACGGAGAAGGAATAATTGTGTGTTTAGTAAATTATTTTAGTATTTTTTAAAGCTTTTTCGAGCTTTTCATATTGCGTAGCTGCTGTTTGGGATAGTTTTGGTGTTTTGCTTATTCGAGATTCTGCGGTTTCGGTGTTCTGGTTTCGGGTTTCCGCATTTCGAGCATGTCGCAATTCGAGCTTCTAAACGGGAACCATATATATATATATATATATATAAAATATATATATATATTATATATATATATATATATATATATATATATATATATATTACACACACACAGCTATATATACATATACACATATATTTAGATATGATATAGATTCAGATAAGCAGATATACTTATGTCAGAATAATCACTGAATATTGGCCGTAATATAATACAGGACATGTCATGTCCTATTTACATCAGCCTGTAAACTTCTGTATATGTTCAGAACACAATGAAACTTTTCACACCTCTGTGCCAATTTAAATCTGTAACACTCTATATACAGGTCTGGTTTCTAAAACTGCAATTCATATCTGGATTCTTTTACACTGGGCAAATGGCTTTATTTTGTGGCAGTTGTTATCGAGCTACAAAATTTTACAAAACAGAGCTTTGGGTGTCTCTTTCTGCAGCTCATGAATACCACAGTTTCCAACTCCATTTGTGTTCACAATGGGACAGTGTGTGACAATTCTGGTTGGTCATCTTTCTGAAACTTTGATTTTAAAATATTTGCCTTGTATAAATATCTGTGATTTCTCTTGTGCAGCTTAAACTCTTCCCCACAAAGTACAGTGTCTTGACTCAGTTGCTTTACAAACTTCTTCAGCTTTAGGTTTCAGATTTTAACACAGTTTCAACCTATAAATCTGAACGCTTTCTGAGGTTTCTTAACTTATGCTGATTTTGTTTCATTGACAATGTAGTTGAAGTAAGCAATCTGATTTTTAACCTTCTGCCCATTAACAGTTGAGATGAAGAGAAGCTAACTATCTGTGGTGCGGTGCTCCTGTAAGCCAAACTTGCAATCCTCATAGCTTTTGCTATAGCTTGTGGTTGTAATCTTTCACCAAACATAAGCACATCAGGTATACCTGTGTTGAGAACAGATTTTGACGCACTAATCACATTTGCACTTGTGTCTGTCAGCATGATTATTTCACTCACGAAACATGGGATAATAATCCACAAATATGAGATACAGACCTTCTCTGAAATGGCACAAATAAGTGTCCACCCAGAATACCCAGTTGTATTTCATCTGTAGAGCTATCACATCTTTCCTTTGAATATTATTATGGCATGCATTTGAGATGGTATAACTTTTTCCACCTTTTCACTCAGAGTTGTCATACATGGCCAAAACATAGTTATCTCTTGCTCTTTCTTTGCAGTTTACTCTTCATAATGTGATTCATGCAAACCATCAAGTGTTTATTTGTCCATTTGACTGGAAACCATTTCCAAGTGTTTATTTGTTCATTTGACTGGAAACCATTTCCAGACTCCAACCTGCTCCAACAGCTTTCCTAAAGGCAGAGTAATTTCAAACATATTAGGCAGAAAATTTGCAAGGCAGTGCATCATCCATGTAAACCTCTATTTTTATTTATTTATTATTTATTTTACATTTGTTGATCGGGAATGTCTGACTGAGCCGAAGCCCTTTTTAAGCTAAGATTATACAAACAATTTAACATTTCCATGGTGATTTAAGAACATGTGCCGTATATTTAACATAACTGAGGTTAAAAGAAAACAAGCAACTGAACTGTATAATAAGAAGTTATGTACTCACCATAACGTTCCATCTGAGTAAGTAAACTTCATTTGTCAGCAACCTTTGGGAATCGGATCCGAGCCGGCAGTTTTCAACAGCTTTAGATCCGAGCTCTAAGCTCCTCCCCCGACCCATAATCCCCTGCCAACCCTGACTGACCTCAGATCAAGTTTGCCCAACAGCAGAAGCTGCTAACAATGATTAATCCCAAGATAAGTGGGTAATACCCATGGACCTGAGTATGAGAACATTTGCAGATGAGGGGGCAGGAGGGAGGGACGGTTGCTGACAAATGAAGTTTACCTACTCCGATGGAACGTTATGGTGAGTACATAACTTCTTAATCTGAAGTAGTTAACTTCATTTGTGCAGCAACTTTTGGGACAGAGTCCCCAGCTACCTGAATCTTGGGCGGCCTTCATGGAAGGATGTTCCGGAGCACTGCAGAGCCAAACGATGTTCTCCCACTGGAGATAATGTCCAATTTGTAGTGACTGATAAAAGTATGAGATGAAGCCCAAGTGGCTGCCGAGCAAATATCATCCAAAGAAACTCTAGCTCTAAAAGCCGCAGAGGTAGACATAGATCGAGTATAGTGGGCATGGACTCCCTGAGGTGCGGGCCTGCCCGAACTTTCTTATGCTAAAAGGATACACTGTGAAATCCATCTAGAGAGTGTGACTTTAGATACAGATTTACCCAAGTTAAATTTGGCAAAGGAGACGAACAACTAGTCGGATTTCCTATGACCATATGTCCTGTGGATGTAGAAGCGAAGTTGTCTATGCACATCCAGTGAGTGTAATTTGTATTCCCCTTTGTTATGGTAGTTAGGAAAAAAGACCGGCAAGTTGATGGACTGGTTAATATTTGACTCAGAGGCAACCTTGGGAAGAAAGGAGGGATTGGTCCTGAGGTAAACTCTATCCTTCTGAAAGGTCAAGTATGGGGGTTTTACACATAGGGCCTGTAGTTCAGAGACCCTCCGAGCCGAGGTGATAGCGACAAGAAAGGCCGTTTTCCATGATAAGAATTTAAGATCTATGGAAGCTGCAGGCTCAAATGGGGGAGCTGTCAAGGCCTGAAGCACCAACGTTAAATCCCAAGGAGGGACTACATCCTTCACTGGGGGTCTGAGTAGAAAGGTGCCCTTCAAAAAGGTCTTACACAATTTTGTGGTGATCAAAGGGCCCAATTCATTTCCAACGTGATAATGAGAGATAGCTGCTAGTTGGACCTTGACTGTGGAGTAACTAGCTCCCTGATGAAACAGTCCTGACAGAAAGTCTAATACAGCGGGCAGAGGAGCTGTAAAAGGATCCAAATTTTTGCATTCTGCCCAAATGGAGAAACGTTTCCATTTGCTGCTATAGATCTTTCCAGTAGAAGGCTTGTGCGCAGCTACTAGAATGGTTTTAACTGGGGAAGAGATACCGGGAGTCCTAGCTATGAGTGGAACTGGAGCAGCCAAGCTGTGAGCTTGAGGTTGTCCAGGTTCGGGACTGGGAGATCTAGGGGGTGGGATATTAGATCCGGATGGGGATCCAGAATCCAAGGAGGATTCACGAGATGAGACCAAAGGTAAGGGAAACAGGTTTGATGAGGCCAAAATGGGGCAATGAGGATTTCTGGCTGGCTTTCTGAAGAAACTTCAGCATTAGAGGAAGAGGAGGGTAAGCATAAAGAAGACCGGGAGGCCAAGCATGCACCAGAACGTCTCTCGGGGGTTCCCCAGAGGGGGGAAATGAGAGCGAAGTAGTCATAACATTTTGTGTTCGAGGGAGAGGCAAAGAGATCACAACAGGGTTGACCCCATTTGGCGAAGATCCGATTCGCTATCTCGGGATTCAGAGACCACTCGTATGGTAACAGGATGGTGCGACTTAGTTTGTCCGCTAGGATGATGGACCGTCCCAGAATGTGCGTTGCTATGAGAAAGTGGCTGGTGGAGATCGCCCATTCCCACACCCTCATGGCCTCTCGACAGAGTGGGTAAGACCTGGTTCCCCCCTGTTTGTTGATGTACCAGACAACTGACATGTTGTCCTTCTGAATCACAATCGTTCCTATGGGAAGAAGGTCCTGAAGTGCTTGTAACACTAACAGCACTGCCCTCATCTCTAGGACATTGATATGCAGTGAGGTCTCCGTGAGGTCCCACGTGCCTTGGACTGTCCTGCCCGAACAATTCCCCCCACCCGAGGCGGGAGGCGTCCGTGGTCACCGTGGTTAGTGGAGGGGTCATAGAAAAGGGGCGTCCTTGCTGAAGGTCTGGAGATTGGAGCCACCATAGGAGGGCCCTCTTGCAGGCCCTGCTGAGGGGAACTGGATAGCTCAGAGGGCAGTGAAGAAGGGACCACTGGACCTGGAGGGTCCATTGTAAGACCCTCATGTTCAAACGTGCCATTGGCAATAGGTTAATCGCTGCCGACATCGAGCCAAGAGCCCTCAGGACCAATTCCGCCGGGGGAGCTGGATATTGCGGAATGGCCTGCACATGTAGCCTCAGGGATAGTAGCTGGTCTGTGGTCAAGAAAGCTAGGAGCTTGTTTGTGTCCAATCTGGCCCCTATGAAGTCTATAGTCTGAGTCGGAGTAAGAGACGACTTCTCTATGTTGATAGTGATCCCCAGCCGGGGAGCTAGACGGAGAAAGTAGTTTCTGGCTGTACAGAGTAGATGCCTTGTCGGGGCGGTCAGGAACCAGTCGTCCAGGTATGGGAAGACCTGAATTCCCTAGAGCCTCAGGTGGGCCGCTATCACTGCTAACACTTTGGTGAACACCCTGGGGGCTCTGGTGAGACCAAAGGGGAGGACCCTGAATTGGAAATGACTGGCTCCCAGCCAGAAGCGGAGGAACCTCCTGGATTGCCTGTCCATCAGAATGTGGTAGTACGCATCCTTGAGGTCTATAGAGCACATCCAATCATTCTCCCGCAAAAGGGGGAGAATGGATTGAAGAGTGACCATGCGGAACTTCTCTTTGGTTACTGACAGGTTCAGGGAAGAGAGGTCGAGGATCGATCTTAAGTCCCCTGTCTTTTTTGGCACCAAGAAGAACCTGGAGTAAAACCCGGACCCGCATTGGTCTGGGGGGGACGTGTTGGATGGCTCTTTTTTCCAGCAAATGTTGGATTTCCATTGCTGCGGCCTCCCTCTGCTTGGGTGGGACATCGGGGAGGTATCTGGGGCTGAGTGGATAACGAGAAAAGGGACTTTGGTATCCTCTGGATATGATGCGAAGCACCCAGCAGTCTGTCGTGATGGACTCCTAAGCTGCTGGGTGCTTCGAGAAACGCCCCCCGACTGCCTCCAGAGTGGAGCAGTCGGGCAATCCCTCAGGGGTGTTGCATGGGTTGGTCCGAGAAGGGTTCTCTGCATCCAAAGTTCCGCGGCCCCCTCTGCCTCTAGGGTGGCGTCCACCCTGCCCTCCTCTGCCGCAGAAGGGCTGGGAGTCCGGAGCGGGACGGGACTGTTGCAACGTCCGGAACCACATCTTCTTCTGTCCCTTTTGGTTCTTAGAAAAAGGACCTCTGGGGAGCAGAGAAGCGGACACCGACGGCAGACATCTTCCCGTCCTTTTCGCTCTGGACCAAGGTATCTCACACGGTTTTGCCGAAGAGGGCAGAACCATCAAAAGGGGCATTAGTGAACGACGCCTTGAAGGGTTCCGCGAAATCACAGTGTCGGAGCCAGGCCTGACGTCTTATAACGAGGCCCGCTCCGCCGGCTCTAGCAGCTCCTTCCATGGCATGAGACAGAAGCCGCATAGAGGTGTTAGATATGGAACGTAGAGTGGCCATCCGGGTGGAGTGCAATTGTTTGTCCTTCGCCGACATGGACTCGGGGGGGGGGGCGACGCAGCGTACTCTTTAATAAGGTCCCGCTGCAGTCGGAGCACGTGTGCCATGTAGTTCAGCGACCTCACCGAGAAGGTCGCTGAACTAAACACCCGCTTCCCTAGGTGGTCCATTGACCGAGACTCCCTGCTCAGGGGATGAACCGAGGGACTCCCCTGAGCAAGTTCCCTCTTGGTGGCCGCCGCCACCAACATGGCATCTATCGGGGGACCCTTACTCCAGTGGGACTTGTCAGAGGGTGGGCTAAGGATCTTGTCCGGGCACTTGGGGACTGGCTCCACAGTGTCCGGCTCCTTCCACGCCCTGGTAGTGATCAAATCTACCAGGGGGTCGGCCGGAAGGGACACCCAAGAGGTAGATGGGCCTGCTTCAAATGCCTCCAGGAACACGGATTCGTCCGAGGTAGGCTTTGGGGTAGACCACCCCCCTTTATTCTGAGCACCTCCATGATGTCACCAAATGAGACATCTTCGGGGGGTGATCTTGGGGAGCCTTCCCCTTCCTCCAAATCCGTGTCCTCAGTCAAGGACTCGGGGGAGTCCAGGTGCCTCCTCTTGCACCTTCGCTTGTGAGGGACCTCCTCGGGGGGGCTGTCCGCGGAGGTCTCACCAGCAACGTCTTGTTCCACTGGAACTACCTGGGACGTCAAAGCAGGCTGTCTCTGGGGACAGGTGATGGAAGCCGGGCCCAACTGAGAAGGAGTGCAGGGTGGAGCCGTGGCAAGGGTCGGGGGCCTGGAATCCCTCGACAGAACCCTCTCCACCACGTTGAATGCCGAGGGAGAGCTGCTCTCTCTGGGATCCGAAAGCAGACTCTCCCTCGGATCCGACGGACGGATCGGGGCTGGCGCCGAAGCGATCGGATCCGACAGACCAGCATGCTCCGACCCTGACGCAGCCGAAGGCATACCGATACCACCAGATCCAAAGCTCAGCCCTCGGCTCTGAGAGCTCGGATCCGAAGAAAATGGACCCGACAGACTCGAGGGAAGTGTCGGCGCTGAAGTACCCGAGACTATCGGTGCTGACACCCCCGGCTCCAAGGCTGCCTGGCTCCGAAGACTCCGAACCCGGGAAACGGGACAGAGAAGGAGCTATTGGGGCAAAGAAGGGGGTTGAGCTCCCCTCCGGAGGGGGGGGGGGGCAGGAGCACTCCCATCTGCAGTTGGGCCTTGAGGAACCTTCTCATCATCCGGTCCAAATTTGCATCTCTGAGACTTCTCGTAGATCTCGACGAGGCCACCAAGGCGGGGCGGGAGTGTCGCCTCGATGACCTCGAAGGAGATCGGGTCTCCTCCTCCTCCTCAGGACCCAGTGAAAAGCATGGGGACCGGATCAGAGAAGGAGGAGAACCAGAAGACCTGGAGTGAGAAGACTGCTTAGCCGGGGGGCAGAAGCAGAGGCTTCGGCACGCCGCTTGTGGTGCTTCTCCCCCTTCCTTTCTTTCCTAGCCTCCCTCTCCTCCGAGCCTAAGGCGGGAAGTTGAGTCCCGGCCAGGGGGAGGGAAGCAGGGGTGGCAGCCGCTGCGGGAGCCACGGAAGGACCGAAGGTAGAAGCTGAATCCGGGGGCAGAAGACCCACCAGAATCAGCTTAGACCTCCGGTCCTTAAGTGCCCTGGGGTTGAACGCTGCACAAATGGTACAACCAGAGGACAGGTGTTCAATCCCAAGGCACAATACACACCGAGTGTGGCCATCCGCTGGGGACAGCTTATGGCCACACTCGGTGCACTTAGAAAACATTAATTTAGGGGCCTCAGACATACTCAAGAAAGTAACTCATGCACACAAGGCCCCAAGCACACACACACAACACCGATGGAACCACGAAGGTAGGGGAAGGATAACTAGAAGTAAAATAAACTAAGAGAGTTTAGACTAAAAAGGGGGTTAAACACACTCTCACACCAAAGATTAAAGAAAAGATTCAAAAAGTTAAATTTTTCTCACAAAGAGAATGAGAACGACAGGAGACTCAGGATCAAGCTGCTGAACGAAACCGTGGCAAACTAGATCTGAGGTCAGTCAGGGTTGGCAGAGCTCGGATCTAAAGCTGTTGAAAACTGCCGGCTCGGATCCGAGGTCAGATCCGATTCCCAAAGGTTGCTGCACAAATGAAGTTAACTACTTCAGATCAAGAGTTATAAAATAGATGAGCAGTACCCAATGTCTTAAGCAGTTATTACAGAGAGTGTAAGGAAAAGAAAAGTGCAAAGATGACAAGAGACAAGAAGAAGGATGGAGTAGGTCAAAGGTAGTAGAGGTGGGTTGTAACTGGAGACAGTGGGGAGAAAGAGTGGTAAGTTAGTTAGATTCGTATATTCAGGGAGGGTAAGAACAATGGCAGGTCCATTGTCCTTTAAAGTACTCTTTTTGTGGCCAATTTAAATTGGGATGTTAAGAGTTCTGATTTCGAGAGGGAGTTTGTTCTATGATAGAGAGGGCTGGCAGCTATATATGTTGTGCCCTGACTTAGACTTGGGTTTATAAATATATAACAGATCTTGAGATGAGCTCTGGAGATTTCTTGTAGGGGAACAGTGGGAGATGAGAGAACACAGAGCTGGACAATAGGCTGGCTGATATAGAATTGAGTATATGGTTTGAAGCTGTGAGAGGAGGAGTAGGTGAGGTAGTTCAAGCCAGTTTAAGTGTTGTAGGGAGAGACAGTGGTGAGATTTATAGGTTTGTTGAGCTGCAAATCTAGCTATATTGGGGTATGTTGACTCCAGCTTGGTAAGTAGAGAGGAGTTTAGATTAGTGAGAATTTGGGAGCAATATGTTAAGCAGGTCAGAAGGTAAGCATGTGCGAGTGTGAGTCTAGCTTCATGGGCAATAATTTTTTTGTTTCTGTATAAAAGTCCTAGTTTCCGATGGGTTTTCTTGATACGATTATTTATGTGAAGGTCGAATTTTAGCTGATCATTAATGGTAACACTGAGTTTTGTGCTGGATTAAATTTCAATAGGGGTACTGTTAAGAGACATTATGGAAAAGGAAGATATGATATGGTTAACTGATTTGGGGAGAAAGAATAGTAGTTTTGTTTTTTTTTAGGGTTGAGGATGAGCTGATTGTTGGAGAGCCATGTCTCAACTGAATTAAAGGAAGACTAGGTAGCACATAAGAGTTCAGAGGGAGAATTAGCTATGGTTATGACTGTAGAGTCATCAGCATATTGGACTACTGAAGAATGTGGACAAGAGGAATGGAGTAAGTTGGTGAAGATAAAAGTAGTGGTCCGGGAATGGATCCTTGAGGGACCCCCAATATTATTGGAAGGGGAGTAGATAGTGCAGAGTGCCATCTCACTGATTGCAATCTGTCTGTGAGATGTATGTCCTGCTTATCTTTTAATAACTACTATGACTTTTACTTTACCTGGTTTCAGTCTCACTGTCATTAGAATCTGATATGTAGATTTAGATTTGTGACTCTTGTTTTATGCTGGCTACTATTCAACTGGCAATTATGCTGTTTTATTATATTCAGCAGCTACACCAGTCTCTTATCATTCCCGTCTTGTGTTTAATCCCACACTAATGATCATAAACTATGTTTACACCACCTCTCATGCTTTCATTTACCTGTGTACCAGCCCTTTGGAATACTTGTCATACTAATGAAATACCAAACAGCTGTCTAAGGACTCTGTACCTTCCTAATAACATATTAAAAGTAGACAACTTGGAGATTTATTTACCTAGTTTTACATGCCACAATTCTTGGCCATCATCTACTACTGACTACTGAAAAAACAACATATAGCATAGCTGTGATGATTTCTTCAACTGTAAGCAATGACAAATATGCTCCTTTAACCACTTTACTTAGAGCCCTTTCAGATCAATACAAATGCACATTTTGTTTTGTTTCACAACAGCAGCTATACTATTCATTCCATTCATTGGTTCTAACTTATTCATTTCAACACAAACTTTAGAACAAGAACTAAACACATTCTATGCCTGAAAGCTACTGACACTGTAGCATGTACAATTGCATCGCATCAACTTTTATTTGCATACGATACTTTCCTGGCAGATCTTGTATGCCTGCATACAAATCAGCAGTGTCATGCAGGATACAATTATTGTGGCTTGACACACTATCTATGACTGTGTGACTGTGACTACCAACATGCAGTCTTTACTGTTACACCATGCATTTCTTGTACTATTCCTTGATTCCCACAAGTCTAGCAACCCAAAATATTAGGAACTTATTACCTCCAAATGTTATGACTTAAACAAGGTTTTGTAGCTGTTCTTTTTGTATTTACAAATCAAAGGCATTAGACCTAATGGCAAGAGTAAGTTAAGAACGTACACACAATTTTCTTTCAGCGTCACGCAACCTTAATCCTTTAAAATTATCTTCAGAGAAAATAATACACTCTCTTGCAGTGTCTAGTTTAAATTTAGCATTTTGCTTATTAACTCAACAGCTTCTTCCAGCAATATGACATACGATAGTGGTTCCGTGTAGCTGGTGCATTTTCATACTTCACTGTATCAGTTCCTTTCTGTTCAACTGTGCATACCAGAACAGTTTAACACTATTCATTTTCATTCTATTGTATAACTATTTATTAACATACAAATTATTTTGAATACAACTGTGTTTGCCTTTGTTCATCCTAGCAAAATGTACCTTTCTAGCACTTCTACAATATTGAGTAAATTCAGGACATTGTTTCCTCCATGACTGCAGACGCATCTAATACACACGGCTTTGATTTCAGTTCCAAAACATTTTCTCTGAAATTTATGGCTGGCTTAATTTTCACATGCATTATTTGCAAGACATCCTCACTTTGTTTTTCATTTTAGTCATTTTTATTTGGTGCACACATCATATGCATCTATGTCCTTGTAATTCACTTGTTCTATACACACACACAACTTCTGATAAAGTGAGATCTGTTTCTCTAAAAAGTCTTCATTTTTGTTTCATTGCACCACAAATGATTCAATCCCTTATTAGTGAAATATAATTCACCAACTTTATAGTCTGTCTGATCTTCAGTCCAGCAATACAAATATTTACAGTAAATGTAGGGCCTTATGCCCCTATAAAGAACAAATGGCATGCTTTTTCTATGCTTGCAGTAATCCTGCATTCCTGTCTTACTGCTAATATTCAATCTTCAATGCATTCCCCCAGAACATTTGGAAATGTTGAATAAGCTACCTTTTCAGACACTGCTGTTAATCCACTTGTGGTGAGGAATAAGTTGAATTTCTGGATCCAAACCTTCCACTGTTCTTCTAAGTTACATTTTAATGACAATAATATCTGGTAGCTGCAGCAGCAGAATATTCCACAGTATATTATACTTTGCTTCTAAACACATACATTCTTGAATGCAAACTTTTATTTTTCACTTGTACGAACATATTTTCCCAGTTTTTACAAGTATTCCAGGTAGCTGGCACAGAGGGTTAAGGCTGTTAGCTGTAGTTTCTTTGGTACAGGGTTTGACTTCCTTAGCCATCATTTGTCTGTGTGACTTTGAACAAGTCATTTATCAAGGCATTTCTCCTGAGTTGCCCTTGAACTGGGATTTTGTGTCCAGTGTGCAGGTTATTATTGTTTAATTATTTCCACTTGTGACACCACGTGGTATCTTGGCTACAATCATACGGACTTACATGTGCAAGACCTTATGTATTTATTTTATTTTTATACTTAATGCAGTTCCCACATTACGGAAGAGATAACTTCTAAACTACTGCAGTATAGCATGGAAAATATTATGCAATTGCTGTGTTCAAACTTTGGAG
Source organism: Protopterus annectens (assembly GCF_019279795.1). Lineage (NCBI taxonomy): Eukaryota > Metazoa > Chordata > Ceratodontiformes > Protopteridae > Protopterus > Protopterus annectens. The sequence goes on from NC_056732.1 coordinate 1,662,029,357, forward strand.
CCTTTAACTTAGAGCAAATAAGTGTATAGAACTGTTTTAATTAGAACAATTACAACTTAATGTCCAAAAATGTAATATTAAACATCAAAAAATTATTATTTCATTGTTACAGCACATCTAGTACTGAGATTACATGGAAAATTTATTTAAAACTGTTTTGTTACAATGATTACACCTAGATGTCCAAAAATGCTTATTCCAGAGTAATAACTTCTTATCACGGTGGTACACTGCATTTAATAATGCAATATCATCAAAACATGAGTAGTGTTACTTAATTTGTAAGACATGTTTAGTTTAAAATTGTGTACAAGTAAAAAATAAATCAGATTTAAATTTGTCATCAATGTGACAATCGCCAATATCATTTGGGAAACTAGTGGCACAGAAACGGATGCATTTTTAACAGGGAAAGAAGAGAATCAAGATGCAGTTTTAAAATACAGGTACCAGTATGAGAAGGGCAAATGTAGTTACTTGGAAAGTTTTAACAAGTACAAGGACATATAGGATGAGGAATGAAGAGTCAACGTTTTGTGTGATGTTGATGAAGAAAGTTATGTTACTGAACAGATGGAAAAAATAGTGGTTAATGACAGTCATGCTGAGTTTGCTTTTAATTATCAAATTTGTAAAGGATCTCAGCACAGAAACTGAAAAAAAAACTGCCTTCATGCTGATGGTCTTTCAAATATACAGAGTAAGAAAAAGGACACGTGACCTGGTTCTCCTGTCGGTTCTAGTGATGAAATATTTGATAACGGGAATGATGGTCTGGCAAGCTAAATGAAATGGAACAATTTGCAACAAAGACAAGTGGTGTGACAATGATGTACTAATGTTACTGTTTTTGCGTTCCACTGATGAGTCATTTGCAGTACTCTTTGGGTCCAAAGATAGATCACACGTTTGGAAGAAAAATGATGCAACAAATTTGGAAGAGCTGGTACAGTTTCATGAAGGGGGAGAGGCAGGAGACAGGGAAATGTTTGCAGCATTATACTGACTAATGAAAATAAGTCATACATGCTTGCTTGCTTGCAGGCTAATAGAGGGCTTAAAGGATGTTTGGTAGAAGCATCTGTTATATGTAAGCATCGCAACATGATGAGCTTGGTCAGTAAGAAGAGCAAAATGAAAATAGGTAAATCAATAGATGAATAGCACACTTGCAATGAATATGCCTACAACATAATGGGCACTGACAATGATTTTATCTAACACTGCTTTTTGATATTTGATGTTCCATGGTCATGTTGATACATAGTGATCACACTTCTGCACATTAAATCACCTATTTGTCGAACTAATGTCATGAAGCCTTAACTAGTATCAAATATCCAACAGCATACAACTAAGAATGAAAAGTGATTATAAAGCTAAAAAAGCTAACCCCTAAATACAGGAAATCTCTCTCTCCATCCATCCTGCTACTAAAGCTACTTGGAGATGGTGTAAATAGGATGACGACGGACTGGAATAGTAAAACATTTCCATGAATGGTTGATACATGACTGCCAGTAAAACTGTTCCTCAATCACAACCAATCAAGAGCATGTTTCCCTACAACCCAACTAGTAAAACATTATAAACATTTTTGCAAGGTGGCAACCCCCCCACCCCCCACCCAATACACTAAGGGAAAACATGAAACTCCCCTATGAGGTAGACAGTGGTTACAAACAAACAGCAATCCTGCTTTTTTTATCACACTATTGTTCAGTGAAAGAAACAAATCAATTATGTAAGGGCAGTTAGAACCAGAACAACTGGTTATCAACTGTTTATAAAGTATGCTGATAAAGCACCCGTTGCATAATTTTATACTTCCACTAGAAATCACTATGAGACATAAAGGGCACGTGGCTTGGTAGACTTTATTAATAAACATTATTAACAACACTGTTCACATGCAAACTCAACCATGGAACCAGGCATTACCAAAAAAATAAAAAACTACACAAAAGAAATTCAGCAACAGGGGCAATACCTCCTATTCATCATCTCTCCCTTTGGGGTAAACTGCCAGTTAAAATTAGACAACTGGAAACATTATACATTTGATGAAGAAGCTAAAGAGGCCATGTTTAGGAAAGGAACCTGCTACAGCCAGTATGAGATCATATCAGCACGCAATCTGCAATAATTACTGGCATCAGCATGTACAACAAAGAAAACTGTAAGATTAAACAAAATGATGTAATTAATCCTTGACCTAAGGTTGTTTCTTCCACTGGTTCTGAAAATGGGTCTAGCCTACTAAACCAAACTAAGATAAAATAGTAACACTGCATGTTAACAAGCCGCAAAACCTACCACTAAACCAGAATGTGGTACCTCAGTTTACAAACTCTAAACACTTAAAACAGGAAGACACTGAATCGACCACTTCTGGCTGGTAACACAGATATTCTGCCATTCTAATATTCCTAAAATAATCCAGCATATGTATTCTTTGGCTCACTGCTGCAAGACTGACGTTTTAATGACTAAAGATCATATGTCTGAAACCAATTACCTAAAAGATAGAAAAGACTGAAACTCCAAATCCTGAAACAACTGAAAGTGTACATGAAAGCAAATATAAAACATGAATTTAACATAACAATGAAATAAGTAAACAATGCTTTTGCATGAGGTCAAGCTTCCTGCATTCTCTATGATGGAGTTGTGCCCTCTAAATACTCCTAAAACATATTCCAAGGTCACACAACCCATGCAACAAAGGAAAAAAGCTGTTTTACTGCAAAAGTACAGTTGTGTACACTTACCATAAATGTAGATGTTCGAGTGTATTCACTGTTGCAGTCCTTACAAAATGGGTTATCCGGCCCCTGGTAGCCCACAGTCGGCCAGAATACAAAAGGCCTTGATATATGACGTCGGCTGCCTTCGGTTGTAAACCTGACATCAGGTATAAAGGAAGGCAGCCGATGCTATTTCCTCAGTTTTTCTTGCCTTAACTGTCTGAAGCCCCCCAAAGTAGGCTAGACCAGGAAAAGAAAATCCCTGGAAACATACCCTGAAACAAGTTACCCATTTATGTCAAGCAAAGTTCTTCATTAGCACTCTTCAATAAAAATCTTGATGAGTGGATGGGAAACAGGAAATACAACCCGGGGATCACTTCTTTGTGTCTGCTGAACAATGGCATGGGAAAATAACTTTCTTGGGTGGCATAAGCTATGGAACCTTGCTGGCTAGGCTTATGTAGGCCCTTGGGCCAATAGCCTAGTACCTACCTATGAACCTATATCATCAAAAAAAGAAAAATCCAGTCTGTGCCTTAGGAAAAAAGGGGGATGGAGGGGGGGAAACCAAGACTGCAACAGTGAACACACTTGAACATCTACATTTATGGTAAGTGTACACAACTGTACTATGTTCATCGTGTTTCACTGTTGCAGTCCTTACAAAATGGGTTGATTCCCAAAGCCCAGGAAAAAAAAGCAAAAGAGAGGAGGAACACCCATTGTTTAAGGGTTGGTAAGAATGCCCTGAAACACTGCAGTGGCAAAGCCAGCCCTGGACTTAGAAAACAAGGCTAAAATATAATGTTTTGTGAAAGTGTGGACAGAAGTCCAAATAGCTGCTTCCAGGATGTCCTTAGTAGGTTGTTGTGTCCTTCGGCTTTTCCCGGTTAGGGGTCGCCACAGCGGAACTCCGGTCCGCTAATGATTGGCAGTTGATTTTTACATGCCGAGTTGATGTCCTTAGTAGGTATATCTCTCAAAAAAGCTGCTGAGGTAGAGGCTGCTCTAGTAGAATGGGTTCTAATAATCTGAGGAGGAACCTTACAATGCTGTAAGTAACAAAAGTGAATACAATGAACAATCCATTTAGAAATGGTCTGTTTAGAAATAGCTTTGCCCTGAGCTCCAGGTGCAAAACTGACCAACAACTGATCCGACTTCCGAAAGGATTTAGTCCTGTCCAGGTAAAATCTAAGCTGTCTGTGCACATCAAGGGAGTGCAGTAGCCTTTTCCCTTTATTCTGAGGCTTAGGAAAGAAGGTAGGCAGGTGGCTAGACTGATTAAGAGTCGGGCTAGAAACCATTAGCAACTGTACTTGTCCAAATCTTTCTGCTAAATGCAAACTTCATTTCTGTTATTCTCATACTCTGTTCAAAATAGTACCTGTCAACATTATCTCTGTTTACCATGTGCTTAGTGGTCTGTTTTTGACTGTTTTACTACACTAGAATCAGGGATAGCCTCCACTACTCCTCTGCAGCTTCAGATCCCCCCACCTTTGTAATTAATGAGCTGCACCCTGCACTTCTGACATGGCTGTTTCCAACTACTGCATTAGGTTGTTGACACCTCCACTCTGAGCTCCCTTTCATACTTAGCTGCTCAACAGATCTCCCTTTCACTTGGCATGCTAACCACCAATTATTATCAATCATTTGCAGCGAGCCAGGAGCTCCAGTTCAAAAGGAAGTAATGAAGAAGAATGGCTGCCTTTTTCACCACACTCTGATGAAGTCATACAAACGAAACCTAGGTCAGCTGTGGTGAAGGTTGTGAATTTTTTGTTGGAATAAAGCATCTTTTGGGTGAGCCCTTGCCTCCGTGGACATTTTTTACAAGTTTCATTTTTGTTCTTTGGTTTGGATAAAGGACGGATTAGTTTGAAGTGAAACCCGATCCACATGGAAGATGATAAAAGGTTCTACTGCCATTAAGGCCTGCAGCTCAGAAACTCTTCTAGCTGAAGTAACAGCCAAGAGAAAGGCAGTTTTCCAGGAGAGAAACTTTAAATCTACTGAGGCAGCTGGTTCAAAAGGAGGCAGAGTAAGTTTCTCAAGTACAAAACTAAGATCCCAAGCAGGAGTAGGTGCCCTTCTGGGAGGTTTTAAATTGCTAGCTCCCCTGAGGAACTGTTTCATCAAGGAATGAGAGAAAAACAGGTTGTTCAAAGGAACAATGAGCAGAAACTGCTGAAGCATGTATCTTGATTGAAGAAAAGGAAAGTCCACCATTAAGCAAGCCTGCCAGATAATCAAGAATAAGAGGAAGAGTAGATTGAGAAGAGTCTTCCCCTCTAGCCTGCATCCAAATGCAGAATCTTTTCCATTTATCTGCGTAAGATTTCCTAGTGCTAGGCCTCCTGGCCTCACAAAGCACCTCAACCACCTGTTGGGAAAGGTTTATATTATGAGCCAGGCAACCAAATGCAGAGTTTGAAGATAAGGGTGAAGAAATGTCCCTACCTCCTGAACCAAGAGATCTGGTATCAGGGGAAGATGCCAAGGCTGAGACTGGGAGAGAATGTGAAGAAGTGGATACCAACGTTGTCTGGGCCAGTCTGGAGCTATGTATGGAGCCCTTTGTTTTTCGTCCCTTATCTTTAACAGCACTCTGGGAAGAAGAGGCAGAGGAGGGAAGGCATAAATTGAGAGCTGTGTCCAGGGAAGGACAAAGCATCCACTCTCCAGGCTTTCTCGTGACATTTCCTGGTGCAAAAGGTTGGACAAAGGTGGTTGGTTGGAGATGAGAAGAGATCCACCTGTGGAGTGCCCCAATGCTGAATGATTAAATTGAAGATGGTCTTGTTCAGTTGCCACTCGTGAGGATCCAGAACCTGCCTGCTCAACCAGTCTGCCAAGGTGTTGAGCCTTCCTGAAAGAAACTGGGCTATCAGATATATGCCCATGGAACCTGCTATGGACCATAGTATCATGCTTTGTCTGTACAGGGGGTAGGAGTGAGTCCCTCCCTGCTTGTTGATGTACCACATGACTGTGGTGTTGTCTGTCCTGACTAAAACAGTACCAGGAGAGAGTAGATGCTTGAAAGCCAGCAAGGCCTGCTGGACTGCCATCAACTCATTCAGATTTATGTGCAGATGAATCTGTTGATTGGTCCAAGTCCCCTGTATGCATCTGCCCTCTAGATGTGCTCCCCAAGCATAGTCCGAGGCATCTGTGGTGAGAGTCTGGCTGGCAGGAGGTGGACGAAAAGGCACACCTTTGTTCTGTGAACAAGCCGTCACCCACCAAAGAAACCCCGTCTGCAGACAGGGAATCAGAGAAAGAATCAGGTCCAAATCCTGTGTGTGTTGACACCAAAGGTTCTTGAGGTACCATTGTATTTTTCTCATATGCAGTCTTGCATATGGCATCATCAAAATACATGAAGCCATCAATCCCAGGGCATCCAGGAATTGCCTGGCAGAGAGCTGGTTCATGCTTGCCAAATTCTTGAAGTAAGTTGAAAGATCCATTTGTTTCTCTTGAGGGAGGAATACCATCTGGGCGGCTGTGCTCAGACTCGCTCCCAGGAATACAATCTCCCTGGTGGGTACCAAATTTGACTTCTTTTCATTGAGAGTGCAGCCCAACGAAGCGAGAAAGTTCTTTACAAAGTCCAAATCCTTTAGAAGTTGTTCTGGAGAGTTTGCTTGAATGAGACAATCATCCAAGTAAGGGTACATATGAATGTTCCTCTGTCTGCAAAAGGCAATGACTGGAGCCAGGCATTTCGTAAAAACTCTGGGAGCAGCAAATAAGCCAAAGGGCAGTGCAGAGAATTGGAAGTGTCGCTTTCCAGCTCTGAAGTGAAGGAACTTCCTGCAACTTTCCCTTATTGGGATGTGCAGATAAGCTTCTTTGAGATCCAAAGTCACCAGCCAGGAATCCTTTGCCAGCATTGGCAGCAACTGCTGAAGAGTGAGCATTTTGAACTTGGGAATCACCAGAAAAGTGTTTAGAATGGACAAATCCAGAATAGGACACCAGGTGCCCCCTTTTTTGGGAACCAGGAAAAGTCTTGAATAGAAACCCTGGTCTATCCGATGTGCAGGAACTGGCTCTATTGCTCCCAGGTTTAGCAAAGAAGAAACTTGCTTTTCTGCTTCTGCCCTTTGATGTGGGGGTATATCAGGGTATCCTTGGTGAACAGGGAAGGTGTGAAACGAGAACTTGTAACCTTGGGCTACTATTTTGAGTACCCATTTGTTGTCTGTGATGGTGGACCAAACAACTGCAAAATGGCTAACCTTCCCCCCAAATGAAACCCTGGGCCAGCAGAGGCAGCAGGGGAAGGCCAGAGTCATTGGGAATGCTTGCTTTGGGAATTCTGCTTAGAACTCCCCGATTTAGAAGAGGAAGCATGCCATTGCTTAGCCTTTTGAGGGGTGGAAGTCTGTCCCCTAGAAGATCTGCAACCCCTAGACCTAGTGCGACCCTGTTTGCTAGGATCAGGAAAAGTCCAATTCTTAGAAGGATAATGTCTACTGAACCGAGGAGGCTGAACTTGCAGAAAATCCTTAACAGCTTGCATAGATTTGGCCTTGTCCTCCAACTTTTTCAACACCACTTCTGCTTTGTTACCAAAAAGACTGTCTTTGTGCAAAGGCACATCCAGTAATTTAGATTTGACAGGTTCAGAAAGGGGCTGCTCCCTGAGCCAAGCATGTCTTCTAATAACAGAACCGGTGGCAGCTGCCCTGCAGGAAGCCTCTAAAGTGTCAAAACCACAATGAAGAGAATGTTTAGTGACAAGAGTGGCAGAATTCAATAAATCTTGCATGTCCTTATTCTCCAACAGGGAAGGAACACCAGCAATTTTAGCCTTAATAGCCTCCAAGGTATGCTGCTGATACTTAAGCATATGAAAAAGACAATTAATTGACCTAATAGCAAGGGTGGCAGAGTTATAAACCTTTTTACCACACCTGTCCAAGGCCCTAGATTCCCTGACAGAAGGAACAGGATTTTTAGCAACTGTGGCTTTAACACCTTTAGAGCCCTGAGAAATAATCTCTGGATCAGCAGTAGGATTCTTGAAAAGGAAATGATGGAAACTCTGTAATACCTGTCAGGCTTTCTGGGAGCAGGAGGAACAGAATTAGGAGTGAAAGAATTCTCCATGAAAACATCATCAACAACCTCAAACACCGGAGGGACAGCCAGAGGCTTATGCTGTGGCAAATCCAAGAATTCCCTGATCCTTTTCTTAGACTGAGGGTAGTCCTGACATTCCCATTTGATATGCTCCCTAAGAGTATTCAGAGTATCTCCAAAAGAAAAATCTTCTGAAGGGGAGGCAGAAGGGATAGATTCTTCAGCACCAGAATCCTCAAAACCAGAAAAAAGTTGGGAATTTCCCTCTTCATCAGCAGAGTTGCTGGAAACCTCAGAGTCTGAGGCAGTCAAAACTTCTGCAGACAATTCCCTAGCCCTCTTAGAAGAAGGTGGCTGAGAGTCCTGGATAAGAGTCAAAAGATCATTAGCCATTTTAATCATCTGAGACTGAGGCAAATGAGGGGAGGCCGGCACCTGCTTTTGAGTAAATTTGCGGCTGGAAGGTTTGCTAGAAAGCCAGAGGGACAAGGAAGACCTAGCCACAGCAGTAGTCTGAACCAAGGTCGTCCATTTGGATCTGGTCTCAAGACAGAGAAAAGAAGCCTCAGAAGCCGGTGCCTACTTAGCGGCTCCGGACCCATTTGAGGTGGTGACTGGCGGAGGGTCAGAAGACCAAGTGGAAGCCTGCGGCATGGAGGACTCAGAAAAGGTCTCAGCAGAAGCCTGCAGCTGAATATCCACAGATTTCAGGGGCTGAGAAAGCGCCTCACTGACTACCGCTGGGCAGACGACCAGCTTAACAGGAACGTCATCAGCTAATTTGACCCTAGGCCTGTCGCGGACTTTATCCTTACGCTTCTTACGAACATCTGAAGTCGGGAGACCAAAAGACGCCATACCGACGAACTTAGGCCAAACTCCAAAATGCTTATATAAAATCCTAGCTCTACAGCGTATGGTACGTGGGTTGAAAGAAGCACAGAGATCACAATTAGGGACGTCGTGCTCAAGGCCCAAACAAGTGATACAGTAAGAATGAAAATCATCGTGTGGGATCTGTTTTCCACAGGCAAGACAGTTATTAATTTTCTCTGACATTTATTAAAGCAAGAAAAAAGGGTCCCCAACGGGGTACTTATCTGAAGAGGTCTTCAACTTTAGTAGTCTGAATACAAAAGAAGGTAATCAGCCGACCGGCACTCATGCGAATTGCTTCTGCTTCGGGCTCCGTGCCAAGAAAGACTGAGGAAATGGAGCTGGCTGCCTTCCTTTATATCTGACGTCAGGTTTACAACCGAAGGCAGCCAACGTCATATACCAAGTACTTTGGTATTCTGGCCGACTGTGGGCTACCGGGGGCCGGATAAAGTACAGTTTTGTACCTACCATAAATGTAGATGTTCGAAGATCCACATTGCTGCAGTCCTTATTTATGGGTAGTCCGCTGTCCTCTGTCGGCCCGAATACCAAAGTATTAGGCTGACGTCGGTCATGGGCGCCTAGATCTGACATCAGAGCGTCAGGGTATAAAGGCGCATGACCGACGTCATATCCTCAGTCTTTTCTTGCCCCAGATGTCAGAAGGCCAAACAAGAAAGGCCACAGCCAAAAACAGAATATCTCCCAAAAACATGCCCAACAACAACCATCACCTAAAGCATAGCACCATGTCAAACTACAGTGGGGAAGGAGGGAGGGTAAATTGGACTGCAGCAATGTGGATCTTCGAACATCTACATTTATGGTAGGTACAAAACTGTACTATGTTCTTCATCTCACATTGCTGCAGTCCTTACTTATGGGTAGAATCCCAAAGCAACGGGAAAGGGAGGATGGTAAAAATCATAAAGCATTAGGGGCTGCTAAAATGCCCTGTAAAATTGCAGTGGCAAATCCAGCCCTAGACTTAGAATAAAGAGGAAGGTGGTAATGTTTAGAAAAAGTATGTACTGAACTCCGTAGCTGCCTCCAAAATGTCTTTTGTAGCTACCCCCCTTAGAAAGGCCGTAGAAGTAGCAATAGCCCTAGTGGAATGAGGCCTGATTCCAGCAGGAATCTCCTTACCATGATGGGAATAACCGAAAGAAATACAAAACCCAATCCATTTAGAAATAGTTTGTTTTGAAACAGGTTTACCCTGTGAACCCAAAGCAAAAGAAACAAACAACTGCTGAGACTGTCTGAACTCCTTGGTTCTGCTCAAATAATAACGCAACTGCCTGTGAATATCCAAAGTATGCAAAATTTTCTCACCTTTATTTTGGGGGTTTGCATAAAAAGTAGGCAAATGAATAGTTTGGTTTAAGGCCACACTAGAAACCACTTTAGGCATAAAGGAAGGATTAGTGCAAAGATACCCTATCCTTATGAAAAATCAGGAAAGGCTCCACTGCCATGAGGGCCTGTAATTCAGAAACCCTTCTTGCAGAGGTAATGGCCAACAAAAAGCAGTTTTCCATGACAAATACTTTAACTCGGCAGTAGCTGCAGGCTCAAAAGGTTGTAGAGTAAGTTTTTCCAACACAAAATTGAGATCCCAAGCAGGAGTAGGAGCTCTCGTGGGGTCTTATATTCTTTGCCCCTCTAAGAAATTGCTTAAACAAAGGATGAGAGAATAAAGGAGGGTCACAATCATAGTGAGCAGAAATGGCTGCAGCATGGACCTTTATCGAGGAGAAAGACAAACCCTTGTCCAATAACTCAGTAAGATATTGAAGAGCAACACTTAAATCAGGTTTGGAGACATCAAAGTCCTTTCCTTTGCTCCAAATAAAAAATCTCCTCCATTTATCAGCGTAAACTTTCCTGGTACTAGGCCGCCTGGCCTCCAAAATAACATTCAAAACTTGTTGTGGAAGCTGAGACCCTCCAGAGTCTAAAACAGAATATGCCAGGCTGTTAGATGCAGAGACTGAATCTTGACATTGAGGAAGTGATTGCCCTCTTGTGACAAAAGATGCGGAATCAAAGGCAGAGGCCATGGAGGTTCTTGTACTAAACTCCTCAGTAGTGGGTACCAGTGTTGTCGAGGCCAATCCGGTGCTATCAAAATCATGGTTGGCTTGTCTTGTCTGGCCTTCAAAAGTACCTTGGGAAGAAGAGGCAGAGGTGGAAAGGCATATACATGCAGATTGTTCCAACTGAATGATAGAGCGTCCACCTTCCAAGCTGTGTGATGAAACATTTTTGTGCAAAACTTTGGCAACTGGTAATTTAGTGGAGAAGCGAACAGATCTATGTCTGGAGTTCCCCATAACACTGTCAACTTTTGAAATACATGAGGATCCAATTTCCACTCGTGAGGATCCACTATTTGTCTGCTCAACACATCTGCTAAGGAGTTCTGTGCTCCTGGTAGAAACCTTGCCTGAAGATTGAGGTGTAGATTGAGAGCAGTTTCCCACAAAATCATCGCTTGCCTGCAAAGAGGGCAAGAATGGGTTCCCCCTTGCTTGTTGATGTACCACATGACAGTAGTGTTGTCTGTTTGAATCAACACCTGCCCTGGGTGAAGTAAATCTTTGAAAGCCATCAATGCAAACTGGACTGCTAACATTTCCTTCAAGTTGATATGCAAATGTTGGAGTTTGACAGGCCACGTGTCTTGCACCCATTTTCCATTGAGGTGTGCTCCCCAAGCCTTGTCCGAGGCATCTGTCATTAGAATCTGACTCGCCTCTGGCCGGGTCACAGAGAGTCCCTTGTTTAGGTGACATTCCTGAGCCCACCATAAAAACTTCTTCTGAATGCAAGGTATTATCTGAATGACAGTGTCTAGATCTTGGCAGTGCTGTGTCCATACATTTTTGAGATAACATTGAAGCTTCCTCATATGCAATTTGGCATTGGGAAGCACCAGAATACAAGATGCCATGAATCCCAAGGCTTGAAGGACTGTCCTTGCAGTCAGCCTGGACCGTAGAGACATTTGATGGAAATAAAGAGAAAGGCTTCTTTGTTTGTCCGGGGTCAAAAAAGCCATCTGGGAAGCTGTATTCAGTCTCACACCCAGGAAGCACATGTCCTGAGAGGGTACTAGACTGGACTTTGTTTCGTTCACAGAATACCCTAGGCATCTTAACACTGCCATCACATACTGTAGATGATGAAGAAGTTCGTCCTTTTCTTGTGCAATAATCAGGCAATCGTCCAAATAAGGATAAATCTGTATTCCTCTTAGTCTGAAAAAGGCTATCACTGGAGCCAGAACCTTTGTGAACACTCTGGGCGCAGTAGATAAGCCAAAGGGCAATGCAGAGAACTGATAATGTAAATTTCCAGCCGAAAACGCAGGTACCTCCTGCAACTGGGCCTGATAGGAACATGAAGGTAAGCCTCTTTGAGATCCAGAGTAACCATCCAGTGATCTTTTCCCAACAGAGGTAAAAGTTGTTGTAAAGTCAGCATCTTGAACTTTGGAATGTCCAGGTAAGTGTTGAGGATAGATAAATCCAAAATTGGTCTCCACGTGTTCCCTTTCTTTGGAACTAGAAACAGGCGAGAATAAAATCCTAGGCCCACTTCTGACAGAGGAACTGGCTGTATAGCTCCTATTTGAAAAAATAAAGAAATTTGTTTGTGAGCCTCTATCCTTTGCCGAGGAGGGACATCTGGCATGCCCTTGAAAGGAGGCATGGTATGGAAATAGAACTTGTAACCTCGGTTTATAATGTCCAATACCCATTTGTCCTGGGTGACTAAATGCCAATTTTGCTTGAAAAGAGCCAACTTTCCTCCCAAAGGAGCTGCCAGGCAAGAAGAATATGGCAGCTGAAAATGCAGGTCATTGGGCCTGTTTACGAAAGGACTGGCCCCTGCCCTCACCAGCAGATTGAGCAGGCGAACTCCATTGTCTCGGCCTGAAGGTACTCTGAGCTCTGCCCCTACCACGCCTAGATCTACCCCTAGACTGAGAATCAGAAGAAGGGTACGTCCACCCCTTAGTAGGCCAATTTCTACTAAACTTTGGAGGTTGTACCTGCAAAAAATCTTTAACAGTCTGCATAGACTTAGCCTTGTCTTCCATTTTCTTTAAGACTGACTCCACAGGAGGGCCAAACAAAACTTCAGACTGTAAAGGGCATCCAGAATTCTAGACTTAACATGCTCAGACAAATTCTGATCCTTAAGCCAGGCGTGCCTCGAATAACTGAACCAGTGGCAGCCACCCTAGAAGAAGCCTGTAAAGCATCAAAACCACATTGCAAAGAGTGCTTTCCCACCTGTTCAGAAACATGCACTAAATCCTGCAATTCTTTACACTCTATGCCCTCTGCCAAAGCATCCACTTTAGATCTTAGCTGAGAAAGGAGGAAATTCTGATACTTCAACATATAAAACTGGCAGTTCAAAGCTCTCATTGCTAAAGTAGAAGAGGTATACACCTTCTTACCCCATCTATCCAAAGCTCTAGCTTCCTTATCCAGAGGAACCGGATTCTTAACAACAGAGGCTCTAACACCCTTAGGCCCCTGACTAATAGTTTCTGGGTCCGCCCTGGGACTCTTATACAGATATTTATGAGCCTCAGGCACCCTGTAATACCTGTCCGGTTTAACTGGAGCAGGAGGCACAGAATCTGGATTAAGGGAAGCTTCCGAGAAAACATCTGAAACAACATCCAAAACCGGAGGTATAGCTAAGGGTCTATGCTGTGGTAAAAACAAGAACTCCCTAAGTCTCTTCCGTGAATCAGAGTAATCCTGTCCTTCCCACTTAAAATGCTCCCTCATGGAATGCAGAGTTTCTGAAAATGAAAAATCCTCTGGAGGAGAAGCAGAAGGAGTGGAATCCTCTGCATCAGAATCAGAATAAGGAGGGAAATCTTGAATGTCTTCAGCAGAAGACTCTGAATCATCTGAGACCTGCTCCTAACTTTCCAACTCTGGCTCCATCCTGGGACTCTTATCAGGAGGGGGCATAGAACCTCTAATCAAAGTAATCAAATCCTCTGCCATTTTAAGCATGTGCTTTTTAGGCACAGACCCTGAAGAACCAGAACTGACACCAGAGGAAGGCAAACCAGACCTGCCCTTAGAAGGAGCCTTAGAAACAGTAACAGAAGGCCTAACCACCTTAGGCATAGAAGGGAGAATAGTAACCTGAGAGGCCCCTTCAGCCTGACCTGCCTCCTGAGAGGCCACATCTTGTAAAATCAAAGTTTCCCCCTGGGACTCAACAGAAACTTCAGCCGGATCCACCTGTTCAGCTGTAGCTTCTAAAGATCCGGCGTCCGTAACAGACGAATCATCCTGCCTAGGCTTTACAGATTTGTCTTTGCGCTTCTTAGTAGAAGCAGGCATCGGAACATCCGACGGCATATTATAATTACACCTCTTGCCAAAGACTAACCTAGCGCAATCTAACCTCCGTTTTATAGTGCGCTTATTAAACCTAGCACAAAACCGACACCCGACTACGTCCCAAACAAGGAATACAAAGCGAGTGGTAATCCCTATGCAGTATCTGTTTCCCACAAGAAATACAATTATTCACTTTTTCTGACATCCGGTAAGTAACTGAGGCAAGAAAAAACAAAAATATTCCCAACGGGTACTTAGCCAACTTGGTATCGGTCTGAAACTCCAAAAGCGAAAAATTTCAGAGCGCGGCACTTACGCTGCTTCTGCATCGGACCATGTGGCAAAAAAGACTGAGGATATGACGTCGGTCATGCGCCTTTATACCCTGACGCTCTGATGTCAGATCTAGGCGCCCATGACCGACGTCAGCCTAATACTTTGGTATTCGGGCCGACAGAGGACAGCGGACTACCCATAAGTAAGGACTGCAGCAATGTGAGATGAAGAACATCCCATTTTGTAAGGACTGCAACAGTGAAACACTATGAACATCATGTACCTCATTTAGAAAATTTCTTACCCACTGTAATAATGCAGAGGTCTCTTCCAGTCAATATGGCACTGTTATATACACACTACACATATCACAATTAAATTCTTATTTAATGCTTTCATCGTTTTTTTTTTTTTCAAAAAAATATGTACCAAAGGAAGAATCCAGTCTATGGATTTTACAGACGTAATTATTTTTCTTTTTCAACAGTCTATTTTTTCTGCCTTAATATACATAGCATAAGGAAATGATGCGAGTCTGAAAAATAAAGGTATAGAATCTACCCAAACATGAAACACAAAAACAACTTGTTGAAATGCAGCTTAATATTTAATAGCACCTATGTAACTATGTAAAGCCTCATCTTCAAAACTTATATGCTTCATGTCCCCCTAAACTAAATTAATCTGGCCAACCAAGTTCACCCTAGCAATCTTAAAACAGTACCTTTAACTATAATCAAAGATATTATTTCCTTTCGTTCTTTGTAAGCAACTTTCAGATTAGCCCCTCCTCCATTTTATATGTCTACATATGCAAGTTTGTAATATAAAATCATCTGAATTTAAAATTCTGTTACTTATTTCCCCATATATCATAGTTACAAAGCTTTGAGAATTTACTCAAAGTTCACATGCTTGCCTTCCAGTTTCATTTGTACCAGAAATGATATAACCTTCTGCAGAGTAAAACCATGCAAAAAATGCAGATGAAATATCTAGCTCAACACTTTAGCCCAGATTCCATAAGGTTAGTATAGTCTGTTGGTTGAAAAGGAATCACTGCCCCTTCCTGTGGATACATGGAGGTCAGTCTGTGGGCAGAATATTCGAATGGGACAAGTTGGAAGAACTACAGCATTATAATGGATGCTGCCCTAAACTTCCCAGTTTGAGGGTAACAGCAAAGTACAATTCTGTAAAGTGCAGTGTAAATGAGTCACATTATGTGTGTGCACTGTTCTACTGTATATTAACCATTCCTTTGTTTTTAGTGTATTCTTTCATTGTATAAATTATTTTTATTTGTTCTACTTGATGTATTTTCACATTATGAGCTGAGACTGAAATTGGTCCAATGGGATCAGTGCTCTATTAACAAACTGTATGGATTTCGAATGACTAAATAAATAAACATGATGCTACACTCAAACACCCAGAGACTGCACATCTAGCGAAGACTATTCTGCCCTATACATACTATGCGGTCCTACACAAAGCAAAAGCAATATGGAGGAAAGAAAAAAATACAAATTTAGCTGCTTCTGATTATAAACAGCAAATAGTATAAAAATATTTTCTGGTCATAACTGAATAATGGTACTCCATAATGGCCATAAAAGAAAAGATGTATACTGAAGACTATTGAGCCTGCTACGGAAATAAGGGGCACAGTCATTCTGAGAGTCCACAACAAATATGGAGGTTAAGAAAACAGTAAATGGGAATGCTGCATACCAATAAAACATATGGCTGCATAACAGGAATGTTTTCAGTCATGATAGCTCATGCAGGCTGTCCTCCTGCTAACTGCAAGGGGGAACCATGCTTTGAGCAGACTAGTGGGCAAAGCAGCATTTGGGAAATATCTATGACTGGATACAAACAATATACCACACGTGTAAATGGTAGATATCACAGTGCCTTTGCGCTGCAGAAGGCAGGGCAAATTCCTCTGTGGTGGTTGTGCTCATAATTCTACAGGTATCCATTACAGCAGTTGTGTACCTTTCTGCCGATAACTAATGCATTTGTCTGTGCAGCTATTACATCTATACATGTACAAAACTGTACTGGTTACTTGAGCAGTACAACACTCAGTATAGCAAACACCAAGACAACAGGTAACTAGTGTGTATACAAAGACACAACTGCCTGACCAGATCAGCTATGACCTCATAATTTGAATATAACAGCACTGTGCGAGTACACACACACACACACATCTATTGTGCACATGCTTGTTATGAAGAACACTAAAGATGTCCATTTATAAACATTGAAAGACTGGCTAGTTAGTGGATGATAACAGGAATTTGTGCTAGGAAATAGGATTCTAGACCAGTGCAGTGGGCAACTTTATTTGGTTAGCTATCCATAAACCTGCCACAGTGCTGTTTCCACAACATAGAGATGCATGCAGTTGCAAGAAAGGATTTTCTAACAGGCAGCATCAAATTTTACTATTTCAATTACATGGATCATTGATACCCCACAGTAGTCTCAAAATCATGCATATTACTGACTGCTTACATACTTCTCATCTTAAATATTATGTACACAAGTTTTCTTTCCAAGCATAAAATGTGTAGGAATCCAGCCCTCTATGCTTTCATTCCCAAGAAGAACATTATGTGAGCAATCAGTAATTAAACTCTCCTATAGCTCTTTCAAAAAAGTCTTCTTAAGATATGTATTTTTGTATCTGTTAGGCTGTAGCTATGTGCCCATTTCATAGGCTTTTTTTGCTTAAACTCCCAGTCAAAAGCTGAATGCAGTGTGCCAGTGCATGTACAACATGCACTGACTTTGCTGCAATTAATATTTTGAGGACAATGCCCTTTACCTTGCCTTACTCATATTAAACTACATGCCACTACAGACTGGCTTCTTAAATCATAAATATTCTGTAAGCTGTTTTTACTGCTAAAGCAATATTTAAGGAATTTTCAAATGGCAGTGTATTTTCTGCCAATAATGTTCTTTTCCCTGCATTCACCATTTAATCCACAAATAAGTTTGTGTTTCTACCTTTTCTGCAATGCCACTCGTAATTACAGTCTTGGACTATTTTTTTTTTAATTCAGTTAACATTCTTATTCAAGAGAAGAAAATGTAAATTTAAACTCTCTCTCTAAATTTATAAGTAAAATAATTTTGTAAAAAAGTTGCTAAAACTACTTCTGGAAAAGATTGCAACTTACTGGATATACCTAATGTACCACAAAAACCCACAAGTGCTTTATTTCTTAAAGTTCAGACTTCACATTATTGACAGGTTCTAGCCAGAGAACTGTGTCAGGACTGTCTACAATATGAAGTTCATCTCTTTTCTGTATTCTATGTTTGCCATCTGACCATTTTCACATTTACACAACATGACCCTTCTTATAGCATCTGTTACAGCACCTTTCTTAAACCAGAAATCATTTACAGATTTCAAGCTTGGCTCTCCCATTTGGTTCTCCAATGAGGCGGTTGAGGCCCATATATTTTCCCTTTGTATGGGTTTTTGCAGAGTCTTTTTTCTCCCACATCCGAAAGACATGCCAATTAGACTATCCACTAAGCATTGTTGGGTTAAGTGACTTGCTTGTAGTCACACAGCAGGCAAATGGAGGCTGAGAGAATCGGACTTTGGACCACAGGAAAAGTACAGTTGTGTACACTTACCATAAATGTAAATGTTCGAGTGTATTCACTGTTGCAGTCATTACATTTGGGTTATCTGCCTGCAGGTAGCCCTCAGATGGCCTGAATACCAGAGTCTTGGATTCCTGCGTCGGATGCTGTCTCTTCTTCCATGACGTCAGGTCGTCAGCGGTATAAAACATGCAGCCGACGCCATTACATCAGTTTTTCTTGCCCCAGATGTCAGCTGCCCCCATAATGGGAAGCAATTATATGTTATGTTATACCTCCAACAAAAAGCAAATACACCAGAAAGCTCAAATACACCAAACAAGAAGGAAAGGTAGAGCCAATAGAAGTCAGGGGGCTGGAGGGAGGGTAACCAGGACTGCAATAGTGAATACACTCGAACATCTACATTTACGGTTAAGTGTACACAACTGTACTGTGTTCTTTGTGTTTCACTGTTGCAGTCATTACATTTGGGTAGATTCCCAAAGCTAAGGAAGAGAGGAGGACGTTAGAGAGCATTAGGACCAGCTATTAAGCCCTGCAAGACTGCAGTGGCAAAACCAGCTCTGGATTTAGAAAAAATAGGCATGTGGTGATGCTTGGTGAAGGTATGAAGAGAGCTCCAGGTAGCAGCTTCTAGGATGTCCCTGGTGGGGACCCCTCTGAGAAAGGCTGTAGAGGTAGATGCAGTCTTGGTGGAATGTGATCTTCTCCCCCGTGGGACAGGTTGTCCATGGTGCTTATAGCAGAAATGAATGCAATGGGCTATTTATTTGGAAATGGTTTGATTTGAAATGGCCTTCCCCTCTGCCCCTGCAGCAAAGCCAGATAGCAGCTGTTCAGATTTTCTGAGGCTTAGTCCTGTCCAAATAAAATCTTAGTTGTCTGTGCAAGTCCAAGGAGTGCAGAATTCATTCTCGTTTGTTTTGTGGATTAGGGTAAAAAAGTAGGCAAATGAATGGACTGATTTAGGGCCACACTAGACACCACATTGGGCATAAAGGTAGGATTGGTCCTGAGAGAAACCCTGTCTGCAAGGAAGATAATGAAGGGCTCCACTGCCATGAGGGCCTGTACTTCAGACACTCTTCTTGCTGAAGTGATGGCTAGAAGGAAGGCTGTTTTCCAAGAAAGGAATTTCAACTCTGCAGTTGCAGATGGTTCAAATGAAGGGAGAATGAGCTTTTCCAATACAAAGTTACGGTCCCAGGCTGGAGTAGGGGTTCGCCTGGGGGGGGGGGTCTTAAATTTTTAGCCCCTCTGAGAAATTGCTTTAACGGGGGGTGAGAGAAGAGGGGTGGTTCAGTATTATAATGTGTTAAAATTGCAGAGGCATGAATTTTAATAGACGAGAAGGATAGGCCCTTGTGGAGCATTTCTGTTAAGTACTGAAGAATATGAGGCAAACTGGGCACCGTAGTGCCCATAACCCAGGGTCTGGCTCCAGGAACAGTATCTTTTCCACTTTTCAGCATATGATTTTCTAGCACTAGGTCTTCCTTGCTTCCAGCATGACCTCTAGCACCTGCTTACTGAGGGATGCTATTGGAGAGCTCAAGGAATTAGCCAGGCTGCAAGGTTCAGGGTATGAAGCTGGAGGTGCAGAATCTGGCCCGCCTGCTGGGACAGAAGGGAAGGTGTCTGAGGTAGTGCCATGGATCCAGCAGTATCATGCTGTGCAAGACGGGAGGCCAGTCTGGTGCAATAAGAATTGTCCTTGGTATGTCCTGTTTGATCTTTAGCAGAATCTTCGAGAGGAGATGCAGGGGGGGGGAGGAATAAACTGAGAGGCTTTCCCAGGTGAAGGACAAGGCATCCACTTTCCAAGCTTGACTGTTGGGAGTCCTTGTGCAGAATTTGTCCAATCGGTAGTTCTGGGGGGAGGCAAACAGGTCTCTCTGGAATCTGCCATTTGTTCCTCCACAGGTTGAATATTTGTTATTCCAGTTTCCATTCATGTGGGTCCATGAGATTTCTGCTTAGGTCGTCTGCCAATGAATTTAGCTTGCCTGGCAGGAATTGAGCTTGTAGGTGCACTTGGTAGCTCAAGGCTGTGTTCCACAGAGCCATGGCTAGTCTGCAGAGAGGGTACAAGTGGGTTCCCCCCTGCTTGTTTATGTACCACATAACTGTGGTGTTGTCCGTCTTTACCAATAATTGTCCTGGAAGGATGTGGTCCTTGAAGGCTGTCAGGGAATTCTGTACAGCTAACATTTATTTTTGGTTGATATGCAGTTGCATCTGACTCTGGTTCCCTTTGTCCTGAATGCACTGCCCTGCCAAGGGAGCCCCCCATGCATAGTCTGATGCATCTGTAGTCAGGGTTTGGGCAGCAGGGGGTATATTGAAAGGGAGCCCCTTGTTGAGGTGGCAGGCCTCTGCCCACCAAAGGAACTCTGTCTTTATACAAGGAATGATAGGAATCATTGATTCCAGGTTCTGAGAATGTTGACACCATAGGTTTTTTAGATACCACTGTAGTTTCCTCATATGCAGTCTTGCATATGGAATTAGTAGAATGCAAGAGGCCATGAACCCCAGGGCTTGCAGATAGCTGGGTCTTTGTGGCCAGTAGTTTGAAGTAGGCTGTCAAATAAACGTGTTTCTCTGGCGTTAGGTAAGCCATATGGGAAGCTGTGTTCAAGCTTGCTCCCAGGAATACAATCTGCTGGCAGGGTACTAGATGAGATTTCTTTTCATTTATGGTGTACCCCAGTGAGGTTAGACGTTTCTTTACAAATGCCAGATGTTTTAATAGCATGTCCTGGCTTTCTGCCTGAATCAGACAATCGTCCAAGTATGGGTATATTTGAATATTTCTCTGTCTGCAAAATGCAATGGCTAGAGCTAGACACTTTGTGAATACCCTGGACGCAGTAGATAAGCCAAAGGGAAGTGCAGAGAACTGATAGTGCATGGAGCCTGCTCTGAAGCGTAGGTTTTTCTTGCAAGATTCCCTTATTGGAATGTGCAGGTAAGCTTCCTTTAAGTCTAAGGTTGCCAACCAGGCATCTTTGCCTAGCATAGGAAGCAGCTGTTGAAGAGTTAGCATTTTGAATTTTGGGATTACCAAAAAGGTGTTTAGAATAGAGAGGTCCAGGATAGGACACCAGGAACTGTCTTTTCTGGGTACCAGGAAAAGTCTCGAGTAAAAACCTTGTCCCCTTTCTTCTGCTGGGACCGGTTGAATAGCCCTGATACTTAGAAGAGAGAGAACCTGCTGTTGAGCCTCTGCCCACTGATTTCGGGGTAGGTCTGGCCAATCGTTTGGGGTTGGTAAGGTGTGGAAGTGGAATCTGTATCCTTGGAAAATTATATTTAAAACCCATTTGTCCTGGGTAATGAGTTCCCAGTTTTTTGCATGCAGGGCGAGCTTTCCTCTTAAGGGAGCAGGCAGTTGAGTAGGGCTTGGAAGGGTTAAGGTTAAGTCATTGTGACATTTTTCCATAGAGGGGTGTCTTACTACTTCCAGCTTTGGAAGTGGGAGCCCCCCCCACTGCTTAGGCCGGTGTGTAGCTTGCAACTGTAACCTAGGTGGACTGCTGTTCCTGGGTTTGGACTGGGAAGGCCTGGAAGAGACTGGAAAGGACCAATTCTTAGAAGGCCAATGCCTACTAAATCTGGGAGGCTGCACTTGCAGGAAATCTTTTAACAGTTTGCATAGATTTAGCTTTTTCCTCCATCTTTTTAAGGACTTCTTCTGCTTTGTTGCCAAACAGGCGGTCTTGGTTTAAGGGTGCATCCAATAATTTAGCTTTAACATGATCTGGCAAGTTTTGCTCCTTAAGCCAAGCATGCCTTCTAAGTACAGACCTAGTGACAGCAGCCCTGCAAGATGCTTCTAAAGAGTCAAACCACATTGCAAAGTATGTTTACCAACTTGCTCAGCAGAATGCATTAAATCCTGTAATTCTTTATGTTCAGCACAGTCAGGAATCAACATCATTTTCTGTTTAAGTAGTCCCATGATATGCTGCTGATACTTTAACATATGAAACTAGCAATTTAAGGCCCTAATGGCCAAAGTAGCAGAAGTGTATACCTTCTTACCCCATCTGTCCAAGGCCCTGGAATCTCTATCAGAGGGGATACGGTTTTTGGCAGCAGTAGCCTTAATGCCCTCTGGTCCTTCGGAAATGGTCTCTGGATCTGCAGTAGGATTCTTGAAGAGGAACTTGTGAGAATAAGGCACTCTGTAATACCTGTCAGGTTTTCTGGGAGCTGGAGGTAAAGTGTCTGGAGCCAAGCTAGATTACAAGAAGGCATTATCTACAATGTCCAGAACAGGAGGTATAGCTAAAGGCCTGTGTTGAGAGAGGAGTAAGAATTCCCTAAGCCGCTTTTTGGAGTCAGAGTAATCCTGGCTTTCCTAGCAGAAATGCTCCCTAAAAGTGTGCAAGGTTTCACCAAAAGAAAAGTCTTCTGCAGGGGAAGCGGAGGGAATGGAATCCTCATACGTAGATAAGGGCAAATCCTGGTCATCAGAAGAAACAGAAATTTCAGAATCCTGATCAGAAGAATCAGAAGGAAAATCAGTTCTAGGTCTCTTAGAGGGGGGAAGGCTGGCTTCCCCTAATTAAAGTAATAAGTACTTCAGCCATTCTAAGCATTTTTTTTTTTTTTTTTTTTAGGCATATGGGCCTGACTATGCGGTTTGGATGTCGGTTTTCTAGGCGTTGGTTGAGTTTTAGGCCTTGAAGAAGAAGATGGTGTCGGTTTGAAATGCAAATCTGTAGGCCTGAATACACCCTCAGAAGCCAGTGACTGCACAGTGGCTCCAGACTTATCCAAGGTAGAGACATCCGCAGGTTCCATAGTCGAAGAAGCATCTCGTGGCATACCAGACTCTGAATGGGTCTCAGTAGAGGCCTGTAAATCTGAAGTAGCGGGTATCAGGGGTTGCAATAGTGCCTCAATGAGTACCGGCGAACTGGTGACTAGCTTAACGGAAGCGTCATCGGCAGTTTTGGACCTATGTGGTCTGTCTCTGTCTTTATCCTTACGTTTTTCGGAATATCGGTAGTCGGATAGCTTACCGACACCATTTCGGATTAGTTAAACCAAGTACCAAAATAATTTGCTGTGAAAATAGACCGGCGATGAATAGTTCGGGGGTTGAATAAGGCACAAAACCGACAGCGAGGGACGTTATGGTCTGGGCCTAAGCAAGGTATGCAGTACGAATGAAAATCTTTATGAGGTATTTGCTTTCCACAGGTAAGACAACTGTTAACTTTTACTGACATTGGTTAAGAGCAAGAAAAAGGATCCCCAATGGGGTACTTAGCTTTTTTCGAAGACTTTGTTTCTGAAACTCGAAAACGACAATTTCAGGAGTCGGCCGACCGGCACTTGCGAACTGCTTCTGCTTTGGGCACCGTGCGGCAAGAAAGACTGATGTAATGGTGTCGGCTGCATGTTTTATACCCCTGACGACCTGACGTCATGAAAGAAGAGACAGCATCCGACGCAGGAATCCAAGACTCTGGTATTCAGGCCGGCTGAGGGCTAACTACACGCAGATAACCCAAATGTAATGACTGCAACAGTGAAACATGAAGAACATCAGTTTGTTAACAGAGCACAGCCTTAATCCTCTGTGCTAACTGCTGAAGCTTTCTTAGTTCATTCAGTATTATAACCTCTGCACTACAGCTCCCTGCTATCAGGCAGAGCCGTCTGATCTTACAGTATTAAAGGCACCAAAACAGGCAACAGTGTGCATCATTGTGTTATTAAGTGCCATACACAAAAAGTGCTGCTTTTTTCCAGAATATACAAAGCTTTTTGCCTGCAATTATTTTATGTTCAGAAATAATACAAAATATTTCCTAGTACATTACTTGAGCATAATACTCAAACAAAACAGCAGCCTATGGTTAAACTACAACTACAACCAGAAAAAATAAAATGAAAAAAAACATCAAGGGAAAACAAAGCGTTCTGTTGTGCTTTTATTCCAACTTGCAGAACAACTCAGTGAAAAGCACTGTGCTTTTCACTGAGTTGTTCTGCAAGTTGGAATAAAAGCACAACAGAACGCTTCGTTTTCCCTGGATGTTTTTTTCATTTTATTTTTTTACTTGAGCATAATACTATGTGCCTCTACACGGAGTACTGAAATTTCTTGAATATATGCATGTCTCAGTTACTTGCAAAATATGAAATTTAAGTGAAATGTACTTGTAAATGCTTATATAATTGGGGTCCACCCCCACCTCCTTATGTACCTTTCAAGTCCCACTGTTCCACTTCAGTGAAAACAATCGAATCATAAATACCATATCCTTAGCACTGTAGCACTGCAAATGCTGGTTCTCAGCGTACATTAAATAAAGGCTGGTAAACAACTAAACATCAGGAACATGTTTCTGAGAAAAATAATACACATTTTTTGGCAGGTGGGCAAGTGCTTCCCAACAGTAGCAGCCATACTTCCTGCTGTTTCCATGACTGCAAAGGACTACAGACAAATAAGATTCAGTATTATAAAGCATGACCTCTTTTCAGTTACGAAAGTACGTCTCCTTTTATCAGACGGTACTTAGAAGAATAGCTCTCCCATGTGAAACTAAATGGAATAGGACTCTTTGAAATGGGTTTATGACCAAGTGAGAGTAAGCCCATCATTTTCTTAAGTAAATGGATAATTTGTATATACTATTCATTTATGATATATCTAATAAACAACATTTTATTAGATAAATCTGATAAATATCTGCATCCTCAGTATAGCTGACTTGCATGCCTAACTCGCATAATTTGAATGATTTTTTTTTTTTTTTTTTTTTACAGAGCAGTCTCTGGCTGTAGAAAATGTTTTCTAATAAGATGAATGGTTACCTGTTGGAAGTTCAAGACTCTGGTGCGAGACAAAAATCTCATGGGAAGTTACAGCAAACTGTATAAGGCACTGCTGCACATTAAATTACTTTTTTGTAAGGAGTCAGGACTCCTGCACTCTCCCTGATGTGCAAATCAGCACCTTCTACAACCAAACCACTAACTCTGAGACTGCTATACATCAGAGAAAAGGGAAGCCATCCAACATACATTGATTTCAGACTTAATATGCATTTCCCTGTAATCATGTTAAACATTTCTCATTTCCAAGGACCACATTTAGTGTCCTCAAATTTACAAGAACCTATGCACAAACACTCAGCACATTTATTTTATTTTACATTTGTTGACCGGGTTAGTCTGGCTGGGCTGAGTGGCCCATTTTCAGCAGAGACCCGGGGAGAAAAGCTCCACATATAGGATACAATTATTAAGCAGAAAAATTTAGACAATAAGCAAACTCATTATTCTACAGTACATACATACAGAGTGTGAAATAATATACAAGTATTTGGCATGAAGGTTGTGACAGGTGTAGACATTAATCCAATACCCCAAATACATTATAGATAACCAGCAATGTGATAGGTAAAAAGCTTTTATTTTAAGTATGGCATACATTCAATAAGAAGCCTTCTCGCTCATGAGCTCCATGCATTTTCCTAAAATTATTATCTTTGTACATCAGATTAATGTTGCACCAATCACTTCTCCTAAAAGTTTCTCTTTTGTTACACAAAGCTGTTCTTTACTTAGTGACCACTGTCAGCACCAATATAGTAACTGCATTAACAACTTCTATATTTACAACAGCACAATAATCTCAGACTTGCATCCATTTACTGTCACTATTTTTTTCCTCTGTGAATGCCTGTCCTGAATTTCAAACTTTCACATGCATACATGATTCTCAATACTCTCTTTTAGGTTACATCCAATTTACCTTAATATAAGGAATATAACAAAGATGCTAAATGTACAGAAGAAGTAGAAGAAAGAATAAGAAGTTTAAAGGTACAGGATATGAAATGGGATGACGTTAATAGCCAGAGAGATTGAAACAAAGTTAAGAAAAGCCTCTAACTGGATAACCCCAAGTCCAGATACAGTACCAAATTTTTGATTAAAAGTATTAACATCTTTGTATAAAGATTTAGCCATGAGTCATAGGTTCACAGGTGTGTACAAGGCTAATGGCCCTGGAGCCTATATAAGCCTAGCCCAAGAAGATTCCCTGGCATCATGTTGCCAAAAGTTAGTTCCCAGTGCCCCTTGTCAAGTAAGGCCACTGAAGTGATCCCCGGGGTGAACTTCCTTTTGCTCATCCACTCGTCAAGATTTCTCTTAAAGAGGGTTAGTGAAGTGCTCTGTTTGACGTGAATGGGAAGTTTGTTCCATAGTATGGGAAGTCTCTGGGTTAGGAACCTGCCCCTCCAGCATGCTCTGTTTATTGTGGTAAATTCTTACAGACCAAGACACCCCCATTCATCTATAGGGTAAGGCATAGAATCTGACAGTTCCTAGGTTATTACTAGGCTAACTGCCTTTCTGGGTCGTTTTAACTCTAGCCAGTTGCCTTGCTTGAGAATCAAACCCTGCACCCTGTGTTTGTAAGGTAAACACCTTGACCACTATGCCATCCTCCCACTATTTTTATATGTGCACACTGAATAGACAGCAACCTGGCTAACAGGAAAAACAATGCTCCTACTTAAGAGTGAACCTGCAAGCTACCCTAAAAATTATAGGCCAATAACTTGCCTTCCAACGATGTATAAACTATGTATGGGAATTGATGCTGACAGAGTTTATAGTCATTTAGATGAAAACTCAATTATGGCAGCAGAACCAAAGGGCAATAAAAGAAAGTCATATGGAACAAAGGATCATTGTTAAATAAAGTCGTAGTGGAGAACTGTAAAAAGGGGAAGAATCTAACTATGGCATGGATTGACTACAAAAAGGCATTTGATAGTATCCCACATTCATGGATAAAAGACTGCTTAAAAATGTATAAGATACGCCCTACACTGCTTGACTACATTACAGTAACCATGAAACAATGGCAGACCACTTTGCAATTAAGCCATGATAAAGGACAAATTATTATCCCAGGGATAAAAATTCAAATGGAGATATTCCAGGGTGACTCTGCCACTGCTGCTACTCTGCCTTGCCCTTAGCCCACTACTTAACAGCTTAGGCCATGGCTACAATTTGGCTCAGAGAAAACAGCAAAGTATAAAGACTTCTCATCTTCTCTTTGTCGATGATTTAAAACTGTATAGCTCATCAGATGAGGAACTGTAACCACAACTGCAAGTTGTCAAAACTTTTTCAGATGATATAAGAATGTCATTTGGTTTTGATAAATGTGCAAAAGCAACCTTTAAAGCAGGAAAACTGCAGCACCAGGAAAACATCAGTTTTGGGAGAAGAATGTGATATAAAAGAACTTGAGCAAGAGGGAGTGTATAAATATTTGGAAAATTATGAATGATTAAAAATAAAACATGAACAAATGAGAATAAAACTTAGTAAGGAATACTTCAGAAGACTTAAATTAATCCTGAAAACAGCACTGACATCTAGGAAAAAAATCCAAGCTATAAACCAATTTGCTCTTCGTGTCCTAACTTACAGTTTTAGAGTGACTGACTGGCCCCAAAACGTGTTGGATAGATCAGATAGGAAAACAGAAAGGATGCTTCATGCTCAACAAATAATTTATAAAAATCAGTGCATACCAAGATTATATATTCCCCGTTCCAAAGGAGGGATGGGCCTCCTTGAAACTGATTACATGTACTGAAATTGATTACATGTATAGCTCTGCAATCGTGGGACTCCACAAAAATCTGCTGACCTCACAAGACCCAAATGTAGTGAAGGTTTTGAAACATGAGGAGAATAAATCTAAAGATGACTTCTCTGCTTAATCTAGCAGAAGCATATCTGCATCAAACAGGAATGGAAATCAAACCAGAAGTAGATAAAAACCAGGGAGCAACTGAATGTGCTACAAAACAAAAGAAAGAATATAAGGTGAAGGACCAGATGAGGAGGTAAGAAATGTGGAAAATGCATAAATATAGTTTCAAGTATAGAAAACTTCTGGAAGAACCTCATGTTGATCAGGAACGAATGCAGGAATGGTTAAGGAGAGGCGAATGCAAACCAAGAGATGAAAGGTTAATACTGGTGGCCCAAGACAGTGGGCTGTGTTACATGTTGGTTTACATAGTCCATTGAACATGTGGGAGAAACAGACAAAAAAAAAGTTATGTACTCACCATAATGTTCGATGTTTGTAGTCCATCTCGCCCTTCATTCTTACACTTGGGTTTGGAGCCGAACCTCGGCTCTGACTCGGCAATTCTCTAGCTCAAAATCTTCTGGTTGGCTCGTGGCAAGGAGTTATCCCATAATGCACTGCTAATGTATCCCAGATCTTGTTTGCTGCAAGTAGTAAATATACAGAGACAAAGAACAAACCATGTAGAAAGGTCTCAACATAGAGATAAACAATAGTCACAATACTCCCATGTCCTCAAGGAGGGGGCAGGGGGGAGGGTTTCGTAAAAATGAATGGCAAGATGGACTACAAACATCAAAAGTTATGGTGAGTACATAACTTCTTCATGTTCTGTAGTCCTATCTTGCCTTCATTCTTACACTTGTGACAACGTCCCTAGCACCTTAATCTTGTGTGGCTCACAGGAAAAAAGCTCCTGAGTACTGTGGACCCAAAGGAAGACCTGTTCCTGGAAGCCACGTCCAATTTGTAGTGAGTTATGAATGTAAGCGGCGAAGCCCATGTTGCTGCTACACAAATGTTATCTATTGGAATCTTTGCTTGAAAGGCTACCGAAGTAGAAACAGATCTGGTAGAGTGAGCTTTCACCTTGAAGGGAAGATCTTTGTCACTGGATGTATAAATGAATGAGATGCCGCTTAAAATCCAGTGAGATAAGGTAATTTTGGAGCCCTTCCTTGCATCAGAAAAGGAAATAAACAATTGGTCTGACCTCCTGAAATTTTTGGTTTTAGCGAGATAAAATCACAATTATCTATGAACGTCAAGCTGGTGAAATTTGTACTCTGCCTTGTCAGAAAAATTAGGGAAGAAAACAGGTAATTCAATGGATTGATTAATATTAGTCTGAGAAGAGACCTTAGGAACAAATGAAGGGTTGGTCCGTAAGGAAACCCTATCTCTGTGAAACACCAAATAAGGGGGCTTAATAGAGAGGGCTTGTAGTTCTAAGACCCTCCTTGCAGATGTAATGGCCACTAAAAATATTGTTTTCCATGATAGGAACTTGAGGTCACACGTTGCTTAAGGTTCAAAAGGACTCGAAGTTTTTGAAGTACAAAATTCAAATCCGAGGGTGCCACAGAATCCATAACTGGATGTCGTAATAATGTGGTTCCTTTAAGGAAAGCTCGACACAATTTATGCGCCATAAGGTTAGGATCATTAGCCAAATGAAAGGTAGAAATAGTTGCCAACTGAACTTTAATAGTGGCAGCGGCTGAGCCTTGATGGAACAACTGTGTAAAACTCCAAAACTGGCAGAGATGGGAGTTGTATAGGGATCGAGGTTTCTCTCACGGGCCCAAAAGGAAAACCTTTTCCACTTACTGGCGTAAATCTTTCTAGTGGAGGGTTTGTGAGAAGATGTCAGAATATGTACCACATCAGGGGGAAAATCATGAAGCCTGACTAGGGATGGAATTGGAGCAGCCAAGCTGTCAAACTGAGGGTGTGGAGAGAGGGATGGAACACCCCTGACATGTGTGTCAGTAAATCTGGCACTGGGTCTAGAGTCCAAGGTTTGTCCATTAGATGAGGTCTGAGGAAGGGAAACCAAATCTGACGAGGCCAGTAAGGAGCAATGAGGATCATTTTGCTTCCCAAGGATTTTGCTTTCTGAATTACCTTCGATATCAGGGGAAATGGTGGGAAGGCACAGAGAAGTCCCGAGGGCCAATCATGAATGAGTGCGTCTCTGGATTTGCTTCCCAAGGATTTTGCTTTCTGAATTACCTTCGATATCAGGGGAAATGGTGGGAAGGCACAGAGAAGTCCCGAGGGCCAATCATGAATGAGTGCGTCTCTGGATGCCTCCCCCTTCGGGAGAATCAAGGTGAAGTAGCTGCTGCATTTGGCATTCAGAGGGGTGTTAAAAAGATTGCAGCAAGGCTGACCCCATCTGCGAAAAATCTTTTCCGCAATGTGTGTATTCAGAGACCACTTGTGAGGCATCAGAATAGCCCTGCTGAGCCTATCGACTATCACGCTGGTTTTCCCCAGAATGTGCGTTGTGATCAGAAAACGTTGGGAAGACACTGCCCACTCCTACACTCGAATGGCCTCTCTGCAAAGAGGATAAGATTTCGTCCCTCCTTGTTTATGTACCATACCACCAACATATTGTCCGAGTGGATCGCAATCATCCCTAGAGGGAGAAAGCTGTGAAGTGCTTACAACGCCAGAAGCACTGCTCTCATCTCCAAGACGTTGATATGCAAATGAGTCTCGTGTTCCTGCCAAGTGCCTTGGACTGTTCTCCCTAGATAATGCCCCCCCACCCTATCTGAGAGGCATCTGTGGTCACAGTGGTGACAGCGGGAGACTGAACAAATAGTCTGCCTGTGGTCAGAAGACTTGACTGAGTCCACCAGCGAAGATCCTGCTTGCAGGATTCTGTAATTAGAATGGAGTGAGAAAGAGGCAGTTGCTGCAGTGACCATTGGGCAAAAAGTAACCACTGCAGAACCCTCATGTGCAATCTGGCTAATGGGACTAATGTTATAGTAGAGGCCATCGTCCCTAACAATTTGAGCACCGTCTTTGCTTTTGCCTTCCTCTGAGGAAGCAGACTCAAAATTTGTTGCCCGAGATTCTGAATTCTCTCTACGGGTAGATAAGCCCTCATTGTGATGGTATTTATTTCGGCGCCAATAAAATTCACATGCTGAGAGGGTGACAATGCAGATTTTTGCCAATTTATTGTAATCCCTAGCTGCAAGCAAGTTGAAATGGTGGCATCCCTGGCCTGTAATAGTAGATGCCTGGTGGTGGCAGTCAGGAGCCAGTCGTCCAGGTACGGAAACACTTGGAATCCAAGGCGTCTCAAGTGAACCGTTACCACTGCCATGCATTTGGTGAACACCCTGGGGGCTGTGGTGAGACCAAAGGGCAGAGCGCGTAACTGATAATGACTGGCCCCCAGCTGGAAGCGCAAGTGACTCCTTGATGCTCTGTCCATTTTGATGTGGTAGTACACATCCTGGAGATCTACGGAGCACATCCAAATGTCTTTCCCTAACAACAGGAGTATCGACTGTAAAGTGACCTTTTGGAACTTGGACTTCTGTACAGATTCGTTCACTTTGCTGAGATCCAAGATGGGTCTCAAGTCCCCTGTTCTTTTTGGTACGAAAAAGAATCTGGAGTAAGTCCCTAATCCTACTTGGTCTGCGGGGATGGGTTGAACGACTCTCTTTACAAGCAACTTTTGGATTTCTAAAGTTGCTGATTCCCTGTGATTGGGTGTAACATCTGGGATTCGTATGATCCGAGGAGGGGGAAAAGAAAATGGAATATGGTATCCTCTGGTAATCATCCGTAGTACCCATTTGTCTTGAGTGATATCGCGCCAGGCTTCTGGATATAAGGATATATGTCTCCCAACTGGCTCCAGAGACACGCAGTTGGGCCTCCTTTCAGGAGCGCTGGTAGGGACGACCACGAAAAGGAATCATGACCTCCCTGGTTCTGCAGGCCTCCCCTGCCTCTAGGGCGGCATCTATGGTTATTTCCTCCTCCTCTGCCTCTGGAGAAGGAATCACCTCGTGTATCCTGGAAAAACTTCTGTGACTTTTTGAACCACATTTTACCACCCTTCTGCCCTTTGGGATAGGGTCTAGAAGGAAAGAAAAAACGGACTCCAACGGCAGACAGGGTTTTCCCTTCCTGTTCGCACCTGGTGAGTGTGTCTTTTACCTTGGGTCCAAACAACAAGGATCCATCAAAGGGGGCATTGGTAAATGTAGACTTAAAGGCCTCTGCAAAGTTACACAAGCGCATCCAGGAGTGTCTTCTAAGAGAAACTCCTGAACCCTCTGCCCTACTCTCTCCATCCGCTGCATAAGATATCAGCCGCATGGAGGAGTTTACGATAGAATTTAAGGTAGACATCTGTGCGTTAAACTTATCAGACACCGCTTCAGATACGTTACCTTGTAGAGTATCTCCTAGTTCATTCAGGAGATCTCTCTGGAGCCTAGTGAAGTGAGACAGGTAGTTCAGCGATCTACGTGTAACACGCTTCCCATACCTATCCACCGTTCAAGACTCCTTGTTGAATGGATGGACAGTGGAAGAAGTTTCAGCAAGTTCCTTTTTGGTGGCTGCTGCCACCACCATGGTATCTACTGGTATGCCTTTAGTGAGAAAATCTTTGTCTTGAGGTGCTGACAAGAATTTATTAGGTCTTCTAGGAACCGGTTCCACAGTTATCAGGAGATTCCCACACCTTTCGACTCACTAGATCCAGTAGCTCGTCAAAAGGTGGAGACACCCAAGAGGCGGAGGGTTGAGACCCGAAAGCCTTCAGGTACACTGACTCCTCCTCAGAAGGGGAGGTGGTGGGCCAGCCACCCCTCTGTTTCAGGATCTCAAGGATATCTGCGAAAGAGATATCATCAGAGGACAACTTTGGGGACCCTTCTGACTCCTCGAGGTCAGTGTCTGATGTAATGGACTCATCTTGGGAGCCAACATGCTTCCTCTTACAAGTTTTCTTCTGAGCAGGCTCCTCAGAAGAATATTCTGGGGAGACCTCCGAGACTGGGGACCACTCATGGAGGTTTCCTGAGGCTGCGAGTCTCTGCAGTGTTGGATAAGAGAAGGCGCTGAGACTGAAGTCGGCGCTTTAGGGAGAAAGAGTTTTGGCACCCCCGGCTGGAACTGAAGACTTGGACAGAGCACCCCTCGTCACCTCGAAAGCCAACCCTCCTGGCTCCAAGAATGCCCCCCGCTCCGAAGGTGCAGAGGCAGTCCTCAGTGCAGAGGAGATAGGCTCCAAGGAAGATGTGGGGTCCAAACTCAACCGAGCCGAAACACCGAGAGGTAAGCTCGGAAACAAAGAAGTTCGGGTCCAAGCGTCCTCCTCAGGCCCGACCAGACAGCTTAGGACCCTAGACCCCACGGACCACACCGATGGAGTCAGAGCGGATATCGGAACTGAGAGACCAACTGAGGTAGCTGGAACCGGCCTTTCCACAACAAGTGGTACCGATATCTCTGGCTCAGAGGCGCCAGAGTGGCTCGGAGGAGGAACATCGACAGGGTGTATGGGAACATTAGGCTCTGGAGCCGACTGGGACGGAGCCAAGAGTAAATTTGCCAGTGCCGAATTCTGGAGTCGTCTACACACCACTCTCACAATGTCCTCATCAGAAATGCTCCTAGAGGACCTGGAAGATAGAGCGGGGGACCTAGATCACTGAAAAATAGATGAACTGAGAGTCGGAGAGACCGGGCAGAGTTCTGCCAACCGGCTCCAAGACAGAGACTCAGTTGTCGGCTCTGAAACTCCTGGAGCCGAAACTGATTGTTCCACATTAGAAACCTCTGTCGGCACCGAAGGCAGTGGAGCCGACGAGGATGTAGTCAATTTGCCAATTTGGTCTGGCAGCTCCGACGACACGGAATGTGTGGGAGACTGCCTTTTTGTGCATTTGGCTTTGTCCTTCTTGGAAGATGGTGACTTAGAACTGGAGGACGAAGAAGCCAACTCATCCTCAAAGGAATGTTTCAACAGGCCTTTCAAAATCAGTTTGTTCTTTCTCTCTTGAAGAACATGGGGACTAAAGGCATGACAAAATAAGCAAGACTCTCGAAGGTGAATAGCACCTAAGCAGTAAACACAAAGATTGTGCCCATCTGTTAAAGACATTTTCTGGGCACACTTAGCACATTTTTTAAAGCCCGAAGGCTTGTGGTCCTTAGTATCCTTAGACATATTTATACAATAAGCAAACACCAAGCCAGAAACCAGGTAATGGGTAAACAAGGACAACCTCTGATTAAACGGATAGTACTGTGGTAACAACAAAGACAGAGGACTAGGTCCTCTAACTTAAACGGGCCTAGCCCTAGAGAGGAAGGAAGTAACAGACAGAGGACTAGGTCCTCTAACTTAAATGGGTCTAGCCCTTGAAGAAGACACAAACAACAGAACCGAGGACTAGGCCCTCTAACTTAAACGGGCATAGCCCTTGGTGAAAGAGAAACAACAAACAAGGATATAGCACAGCAGAAGAGACAAGGGATGCAGGGATACAAACAAAGGCCAACAGTAGATCGGCCAATCAGCAAAAGCACAAACCGCACAAACAGAGCAAAACAATGCCAACAAATTGTCTAAATAGACACAGGGTAAGACAAATCACTAATTCAATGAATACAGTTACTTTAGGAGCAATAACTAGAAAAAACAAGTAGAAAACATTTCACTTAGCCACGGCCAAGAAGAAGCACGTCTGAGCTCAATGAGCGGCAAACGAGATCTGGGATAAGTCAGTGGTGCATTATGGGATACCTCCTTACCATGAGCCAACCAGAAGATTTTGAGCTAGAGAATTGCTGAGTCGGAGCCGAGATTCGGCTCCGAACTCAAGTGTAAAAATGAAGGGGAGATAGGACTACAAAACATTGTAGTTTTTGTAAAACTGAATTGGAAACAGTTGCACACCTTATTGCTGACTGTGACATACTAATGGCAGAAGGACTGTATACTGAAAGGCATGATAATGTGGCAAGACTGTTGCACTGGGGTTTGTGCAAACATTATGGTACTCAAGTGGCTGAAAAACACAAGAAACTTAAGCCACAAAGCATCATAGAAAATGATGAAGTTTACATCACATGGGATTATCCATTACCAAAAGTTCAAAAGATAGATGCTAGAAAACCAGACACAGTGGTCCATGAAAAGAAGAAAAAAGTAGCATTGATCATTGAAATCACCACACCAATGACTACAGTGTCTTGTGTACAGAGAGACACAAAGTCATAAAATATCAGGATTTGCAGGCAGAAACAAGAGCAATGTGGAAGAAAAGATACCCAGACAGTCCCAATAGTAGTAGAAGCAATGGGTCTTATAAAAAAGAATCTACAATTGTATTTAGATAAGTTACCTATACATGCAACTGCATACGAATTGCAGGAGTCATTACTGGCCACATTGCAGGTGCTGCGAAGAGCACTTCTGGCTGACATCAAAGATTGAAACAATACTAATTTCATGAACTTTAACCATACTTTGACTAAGGAGTGGGGTCCATTCCCATCATGGTATTACAAACCCAAAAGATTTGGAGAAATTGAAAAAAAAAATACAAGGAACATAATAAAAATTCACAAGACTAAAACAACTTTCTACGCTTGTTTACTGCTGATAGCACTGTGCAGAAAGACAAGTCTTATTTGTGTACAAGTACACATGTACAAACCTATACCTGTGAACAGAGCTGGCATATGTTACAATAACCATTATAAACAGTAGACAGTAGACCCCACCCAGATGCACTCGCGTTATCTGAATACCTTATCTGCTTTCAGGCATTTTAAGTATGTTGCTGGATAGTAAACTTTGTTCTCACATCAAAACTCATTACAGCAAGAAAAATGACATACAATGTCAATTTATAGCAATATAAAACTGATACCGCTCTTTATTTACTTAATAAGATTTGTGAATTGTGGAGTCCGGAACAATGTCTGAAGTAATGCATTCAAATAACAGGTGAATCCTTGATTCTCCAGTCCATAACAGTTATCTGTTAAAAAAGTAAAAAAATACACATGATTAAAAAAGATAAGGAGCAAAGCAGTTTTAAAGCAATATTCATTTAATAATACATGAAATGCATGTTAACCTGTAATTATTCTATACTGTGATATAAAGAACAAGAATGTGCAAGCTGCCTCATGCATCAGATAAGCAAATGCAGGACAGCTGCACTGTGTCGGCAAATGTCTAACCCGTTTAATCTAATTTCACATGATGTTGATCTGCGAATGTCCCATCAGTCCAAGACTGAATAAGATCTGACTACTATGATTCATCTTAAGAAGCACAAAAATAAAAAGAATACAAAATCTAATTTTGACAGGTTTATATTTACAGGTTATGGAATAATTTGCAGGTTATGGAATAATTTAAAGACAATAAAATTCATGAAATCTGCATTAAGGACAATTGCATGAAAATGACTATTAGAAAAAAAATATTACTTAGGGAAGCGTCACAAACACATCTTATCTCTCTGAACTCCCAAACAACCACTATTTAACATACTTGTCTGGGGAATTTGGATGGTTTTACATCAGAGTACTCATTACTTCCGAAATTCATTGGTCAACACAGATTCATGTTATACTAAAGATCAAGAACGGTCTCCTACTTTCAAAGATGAAGTGAAAGAGCAAGAAGTAAATTTAATGCTGTGCACAGAGTACTGATTGATACATCACCATACCTTAACATATGGAGGCAGCTGCAGTGATACTTAGAAGGGATGTGCTTTGAATATCACAGAAGTAATCAAAAATATTGCAGCTGTCGCATTATCCACTGGTATCTTTGGACCTACATACTCAAGAAATAATAACACTCAGTCAACACATGCCTCCCACTCCTTCCTAATTTATTTATTCCAGAGAAAATGTCAAACTGCCATCATAAAAAGGGATAATCCACCACCACCAACATTCTCATCAAGAATACCTTTCTATATTCAAGGGAAAAAAAAACAATATGTGCGGTGCTGGTATCCTCAGACCATGCCTGTATGCTATACACAGGTGACCATAACATCCTTCTTTCAGCTGCCTAAAATTCACTGTATGAATAAAAGCTGGGGTATGATATTGGCATATAATTCTGTCACATTTTAAGAGAGCAAATTATATTTAAAATAAAGGCCAAAGGCCAAAAAAAGAGATCAGATGGCTCAAGTACGTGGACCGCACTTAGTTTGCTATGAGGATGCATTTATTTCTTCACAGACAGGATAATGAATACATGGGTGGATAAGGTGGCAGATCAAAGAGAAAAAAAGAAAACAATAGGCTTCACATGGGCTTAGAGATGGATATTACTTGCCAAAGCACGCACGTAGCCTAGATAGGCAGTCATTTCATGTAGCTTAGACAGGGTAGTCTTTTCTTGTGCTGACTTTTGTACATTCTAAATACTGCTAGACACATGCTCATTCATACAGCTCATGTCCTCTTCATACAGACGTCGAGTGCAACAATGGTTCGAACCCCACCACTGGCTTACTGATATGCCAGGACTGATCATTATTTGTGAACAATAGCTTGTCTTACTACAGATCACCAGAAATATGAAGGTCAAGCAGTGAAAAATGAGCACTGCTCTAAAGCTAGCTGAAATTCTCAAGTCATACCAAATACGATCAGCAAACAGCCAAGCATCACTCAATGCTCAGTAACACAATACTGTACATTTCTATTTCAGATCTCAGTCATACACATATGTAAAACTTTGGGCTGGGGGTAACTATGATGGTAGTTCATTTGGGTGGTTCAGTTGACCCAAAATGAACCCTCGACACAGACAACTCACAAAAGTACAGTTGTGTACACTTACCATAAATGTAGATGTTTGAGTGTGTTCACTGTTGCAGTCCTAACAAAATGGGTTATCCGGCTCCCAGTAGCACTCAGTCGACCAGAATACTAAAGTTGTTGGTATATGACGTCAGCTGCCGTCGGTTGTAAACCTGACGTCAGGACATCAGGTATAAAGGAAGGCAGCCAACGCCATTTCCTCAGTTTTTCTTGCCTTAACTGTCAGAAGCCCCCCAAAGAAAGCTGGACCAGGAAAAAAAAACCCTGGAAAGATACCATCCAGAAAGGAAAAATCCAGTCTGTGCCCTTGGAAAAAGGAAGGGGGCAGGAGGGGGGGACCAGTACTGCAACAGTGAATACACTCGAACATCTACATTTATGGTAAGTGTACACAACTGTACTATGCTAATCGTGTTTCACTGTTGCAGTCCTAACAAGATGGGTTGATTCCCAAAGCCCAGGAAAAACTAAGGAACAATCATTGATTATGGATTGTTTATAATGCCCTGCAACACTGCAGTGGCAAAACCAGCCATGGACTTAGAAAACAAGGGTAAATTGCAATGCTTGGTAAAAGTATGAACAGAAGTCCAAGTAGCTGCTTCCAGGTTGCCCTTAGTAGGTACACCTCTCAAAAAGGTTGCTGAGTTAGAAGCTGCTCTAGTGGAATGGGTCCTAATACTCTGAGGAGGAACCTTACCATGCTGTAAGTAGCAAAAGTGAATACAATGTGCAATCCATTTGGAAATGGTCTGTTTAGAAATAGCTTTGCCCTGGTGAAAAACTGACCAACAACTGATCTGACTTCCGAAAGGGTTTAGTCCTGTCTAGGTAAAACCTAAGCTGCCTATGCACATCAAGGGAGTGCAGAAGCCTTTCCCCTTTATTCTGAGGGTTAGCAAAGAAAGTAGGCAGGTGGATAGACTGATTAAGAGTCAGGCTAGAAACCACCTTAGGCATAAAGGAGGGATTGGACTGAAGAGAGACCCGATCTGCATGGAAAATGATGAAAGGCTCTACTGCCATCAAGGCCTGCAACTCAGAAACTCTTCTAGCTGAGGTAATAGCCAAAAGGAAGGCCGTTTTCCAGGAGGGAAACTAAGTCTGCAGAAGCAGCTGGTTCAAAAGGAGGCAGAGTAAGTTTCTCAAGTACAAAATTCAGATTCCAAGCAGGAGTAGGTGCCCTTCTGGGAGGTTTTAAATTGCTAACTCCCCTGAGGAATTGCTTCATTAAAGGATGAGAGAAAATAGGTTGTTCAAAGGAACAATGAGCAGAAAATTGCTGAAGCATGAATCTTGACTGAAGAAAAAGAAAAGTCACCATAAAGCAAGTCTGCCAGGTAATCAAGAATAAGAGGAAGAGAGGGTTGAGAACAGTCTTCCCCCTCTAGCTTGCATCCAAATGCAGAATCTTTTCCATTTATCAGCATAAGATTTGCTTGTGCTAGGCCTCCTGGCCTCTCGAAGAACCTCCTCCACCTGCTGAGAAAGGTTCATATTATGAGCCAGGCTGCCAAATGCAGTGTGTGAAGTTGAGGATGAAGAATTTCTCCTCCCTCCTGAACCAAGAGGTCTGGTATCAGGGGAAGATGCCAAGGCTGAAACTGGGAAAGACTGCGAAGAAGTGGATACCAATGTTGCCTGGGCCAGTCTGGAGCTATTAAAATGGCCCTTAGTTTTTTGTCCCTTATTTTCAACAGCATTCTGGGAAGAAGAGACAGAGGAGGCATAGATTGAGAGCTGTGACCAAGGGAAGGACACAGCATCCACTTTCCAGGCTTTGTCGTGATGTTCCCTGGTGCAAAAGGTTGGAAGAAGATGGTTGGTTGGAGATGAGAAGAGGTTCACCTTGGGAGTGCCCCAACGCTGAATGATGCAATAGAAGATGGTCTTGTTCAGTTGCCACTTGTGAGGATCCAGAACTTGCCTGCTCAACCAGTCTGCTAAGGTGTTGAACCTTCCTGGAAGAAACTGTGCTATCAGATGTATGTAAGAGTGAGTCCCTCCCTGCTTGTTGATGTACCACATGACTGTGGTGTTGTCTGTCCTAACTAGAAGACTACCAGGAGAGAGATGATGTTTGAAAGCCAGCAAAGCCTGCTGGACTGCTATCAGTTATTTCAGATTTGTGTGCAGATGAATCTGTTGATTGTCCCAAGTCCCCTGTATGCTTCTGCCCTCTAGATGAGCTCCCCAAGCACAGTCCGAGGCATCTGTGGTGAGAGTCTGGCTGGCAGGAGGTGGACAGAAAGGCACAAGAAATTAGCAGATAGAAAAGCAGAAACAAATGTGGTCATCTAAATATAATATTGACTGATGTGGTGTACGAGTCCTTAAAAGGAAACTAGCGAAGGAATAATCCAGTCTACTAAGAGACTAAGGAAGGGGGAAGGAGGGTGGGTATGACAAGGATTGGAGAAGATCGACAACATAGATGGAATGTTATGGTAAGACATAACTTCTTTATCTGATGTTGTCAATCTTCACCCAATCCTTGACAGTGGGACAGAATCACTAGCTACTTTAGCCTAGGGAAGTCTCATGGAAGAATATTCCTAATCAGCAAAGAGCCAAACAATGCTTGACCCCTCGAGACCTGATCCAGTTTGTAATGAGTGACAAATGTATGATGAGAAAACTATGTAGCTGCTGCACAGATGTCATCTAAAGAAGCTCTGGCATGAAAACCTGCTGATGTTGCCACAGCTCTCGTTGAATGGGCTTGAACTGGTTTAGGAAATTGACGACCTTTAGAGTGATAAATAAATGTGATGCAGTCTCTGAGCCACTTCGCTAAGGTAACCATAGCAACTGGATTACCCAAATAGAGGGAAGAGAATGCTACAAATAGCTGATCCGATTTTCAAAAACCTTTATCCTGTGAAGGTAAAAATGTAGTTTTCTGTGCATGTCTAGCAAATGAATGACATATTCCACTTTGTTAGAAAAATTAGGGAAAAATACTGGTAATTGTAGAGACTGGTTAATGTTAATGTTGGTTTCAGATATTAACTTTGGTAAAAACGATGGATTTGTTCTAAGTGCAACTCTATCTTTATAAAAAAATCAAGTAGGGTGATTTGCAGGATACAGCTTGGAGCTCAGATACTCTTCTTGCGGAAATGACTGCGACCAGGAGTAAAGTCTTCCAGGACAAATATTTCAAGTCGCACGATGCTGATGGTTCAAAGAAAGTCTTACTAAGGGCCTGAAGAACAATAGTGAGATCCCAAGGGAGTGCTGGTTCTTTAAACAGAGGTTTACGTGTCATGAGTCCTTTACAAAGCTTGTGAGGCATTAGAGAAGAACCATTCAGGCCCAAACGAAAATTTGAAATTGAACAGGACTGGAACAGTGTAGTTAGAAAATCTAGAACTTCATGAATGGGGCTGGTATAAGTCCTTTGTTCAAGGCCCATCTAGCAAATTTCTCCCATTTGCTTTGGTACAATTTTCTGGTTGAAGGTTTGTGATGAGCATTAACAATTCGTTGGACAGGAGAAAAGAGTAAAGGATGCCTGGCAGTCATGGGAACTGGAGAATCCATGCAGTGAGCTTGAGATGTTGGAGATTTGGATGAACCATGCCCTCTGGGTGAGGTAGGAGATCTGGGGCTGAGTCCAAAATCCATGGTTTCTGTATTAGATGAGGCCAACGAAAGGGGAACCAAACTTGCCGAGGCCAGAAGGGGGCAATGAGGATTACTGTGTTCTCTGTCCTTTTGGCTTTTTTTCAGGAATTCGATTTGAGAGGAGTCGGGGGAAGGCATAGAGCAGACCAGTAAGGCCAATCGTGGAGAAGAATGTCTCTGGGTGACTCTGCCAGAGGGGGATTAGGGCAAAGTAACTTCTTAACTTCCTGTTCATAGGAGAGGCAAAAAGGTTACAGCAAAGCTGGCCCTAATGGTGAAAAATCTTGTTCGCCACTAGAGGATTCGGAGACCATTTGTAAGGCAAAAGAATCATTCTGCTCAACTTGTCCGCTATCGTATTGGAGCTTCCCGGAATGTGTGTTGCTGTCAGAAAGCAGTTGGAAGAAAACTCCCATTATGAAACTCGTAGTGCTTCTCAACAGAGTGGGTAAGACTT
Organism: Protopterus annectens; assembly: GCF_019279795.1. NCBI lineage: Eukaryota > Metazoa > Chordata > Ceratodontiformes > Protopteridae > Protopterus > Protopterus annectens. The sequence continues at coordinate 1,662,070,991 of NC_056732.1, forward strand.
GGTTCCCCCTTGTTTGTTTATATACCAGACTACAGACATGTTGTCTGTCTGAATTGCTACTGTCCCGAAAGGAAGGGCATCTTGGAATGCTTGCAATGCTAACAGTACTGCCTTCATTTCCAGAACACTGATGTGCAAGTTGGCCTCCAATTGGGACCATATGCCTTGGACTGTCTTTCCCAGATAATGCCCCCACCCCCTATCTAGGAAGCATCCATGGTCACTATGGCTTGGGGCTGGAGAACAGCAAACAGCTGACCTGATAGAATCTGGTTGGAGTGTAGCCACCATTTGAGATCCTGTTTGCAATGGTTGGTGATCAACATTTGGTGAGAAATTGGCTGGTGTATTAGAATTGTGAACCTAGCAACCACTGTAGGATTTGCATATGAAACCTTGCCAGGGGAACTAGTGTGAATGATGCAGCCATGGATCCTAATGTTTGAAGAATAAGTTTCGCTGGAACCCTGTTGTTCTAAAGAATTTGTATGACTTGGAATCTGATGCGTGGAAGTATCTCTTGAGGGATTGATGCAATACCTGAAACATATCTAAATGAGCTCCGATGAAATCCAGTTGCCGAGACAGCTGAAAGGTGGACTTTTTGAAGTTTATTGTTACGCCTAAAGATGTACAAAGATTTATGGTGTAGTCCCTTGCTTGTTTTAACAGACACCTGGTGGTAGCTGTAAGGAGACAGTCATCAAGATATGGAAAGACTCGACAACCTTGCAGTCTGAGGTGAGCTGCAACCACTGCCATGCAATTGGTGAACACCCTGTGGGCTGTGGTGAGGCTAAAGGGTAGTGCTCTGAACTGGAAATGACTGGCTCCTAGCCGGAAGTGTAGAAACCTCCTGGAACTTTCTTCCATTTTTATGTGGTAATAAGCATCCTGGAGGTCTACACAGCACATCCAGTTGTCTTTTTCCAAGAAAGGAAGTATCAACTGAACCAAGACCACCCGGAATTTGGTTTAGTGGACTACCTTGTTGAACTGGCAGAGATCCAGAATGGGTCTCGAGTCCCCTGTTTTTTTGGGCACTAAAGAGAATCTTGAGTAAACCCCGGATCTTGTTTGGTCTGGTGGAACTGTTTTGCCAAGAAGTTTTTGAATTTCTAAGACTGCTGCTTCCCATGGATTGGGTAGAACATCTGGGAGTCTTTTCTGGGGTGTTGTACTCATAACAGGAATTTTGTAACCTCTGGATATTATTCCCTGCACCCATTTGTCCGAAGTTATCAACTGCTGGGCAGGTTGATGCAGGGATAATCACCCCCCCCCCCACTGTCTCCAGAGGAAAATCAGGCCCCCTTTCAAGGATGCTAACAGATGTTCCAGAGAAGGATTCTCTGGACCCCTGATTCTGCGGTCCATTTCTGAGGATGGCATCTTCCATTGCTTCCCCCTCTGCCCCAAGGGGAAGTCTTTGCCTCATGAGTCTTGGAAAGACCCTTTGGCTTTTTTAAACCACAGTCTCCCACTTCTTTGGTTCCTACAATAAGGTCTCTGAGGGGTGGAGAAACGTATGCCTACAGCAGACAGGGTCTTGCCATCTTTCTCACATCTGGCTAGTGAGTCTTCTACCTTGGGGACAAAAAGGGTAGATCCGTCAAAAGGAGCACTGACGAAAGATGCTTTAAATGGTTCCACAAAGTCACACAAGCACATCCAGGAATGCCTTCTAATGGCGATGCATGAACGCGCTGCTCCAGTTGTCCCTTCAGCTGTATGGGCAATGAGCCTCATGGACGAATTGGAGATGGCATCAAAGCTTGCAAGCTGAGAGGAAATTTTGTCACAGACCCTTTCAGCCACTGCTCATGAGAGAGTATTTGAAAGCTCTTAAATCAAATCTCTCTGTAATCTGGTAAAGTGTGCCATATAATTCAAGGACCTTAGAGCGAAGGTTGTTGAAGCATAAACATGCTTCTCAAATCTATCCAACATTCTAGACTCCTTGTTAGGAGAATGGATAGTCGGACTCTCTTCAGCGAATTCCTTTTTGGCAGCAGACGCTATCACCATGGCGTCAACAGGAATCCCTTTAGACCAATGTGGCTCATCCTTAGGGGCTGATATTATACAGTCAGGTCTATTGTGGAATTGGCTCTATGGAGTCGGGCATCTACCACGCCCGCTGAGCGATCAGTTTAATAAGATAGTCAGTGGGCGGTGAGATCCAAGAAGTAGAGGGCTGGTCACGAAAAGTCTCCAGGTATACTGATTGCTCCAAGGAAAGTTGAACAGAGGACCAGCTACCCCTCTGTTTCAGGATTTCTAGGATGTCCCCGAAGGAAACATCATCAGGGAGGTGACCTTTGGGAACCTTCCCCCTCATCAAAATCAGTATCTTCAGTGAAGGACTCTTCCGTGGGTTCCAGGTGCTTCCTCTTGCACTTCTTCACAGGGACTTCCTCGGGGAGATGATCCAGGGAAGTATCCGAAGAGGAAACCACTAAAGTGGAAGTCACCTGGGACTTTTGTGCCCTCTGTCCTGGGGATAACACTGATGGTAGCTCAGGCCAAGAGGAAGAAGAAATCTGTTTTGACAGGGATGGCAAAGAGAGTCCCCAATGGACAATGCCTTCTCCATTATCCTAAAGGCTGGCCCCTCTGTACAGGCATGGGAGCCCGGAAACGAAATGGAGTCTTTTGGAACCAGGGTCATACCCCGCACTGAGGAGGCAGCCTCTGGAACAGAAGCTTGCGTCGATCCTACAAAGGCCAAGGTACCAAGGGACATGGATGGTTCCGAAGGAAATCGATCCAAGCCCCTAGGACCCAACCAGAGAATCATGACCTTGGGAGAACTCTGGTGCCGAAGGCTCAGAGGAACTCAAGATAACTCTTGGAACCGGAGAAAAGGCTCTACTAGAACCGAAACAGTTGAGTCCGGAGGAGTCGGAACCGAAGACTCCTAGGTCTCAACAGGAGTTGGAGGAGGAGGGTATGGAGGAGTTCTAGCTAGGCTAGTTCCAAGGCTAGTGTGGCTAGGAACCAAGGGTAGCCCCCTGGCCATCAGGAGCTGATCCACCAGTCTCAATACATCGGCCTCAGAATGACTCTTAGTAGAACAGATAGAAGATGAGGTGGGAGATTCAGGGGGTCTTGCTTCTGCCAAGGGGCTGGGTGGCATATACTCAAAGGGGTCAATGGAAGGAGATTTAGTTCTTGGCAACTGTGATAGCTTTGGCACAGAGGAATCTGTTGGTGCAAGAGAAGATGTTTTCGGTTCCGAAAGGATCTTGGGTCTAGAACCAGATAAATCCTCCAGTGGCAAGGAACTCTTCGGTACCGAGGATAACTTATGTATTTTCTTATATGGTTCTGAGGACCTTGGAACCAAAGAAGGCTTCTTCTTTGAAACAGAAGAAGAAGATGAGGAAGAAGTGCTTAGCTTCAACTCTAGACTCAGATAAGGCCTTGTCAAATCCTGCTTTAAGAAGTCCCTTTAATATTAATTTGTTTTTCCATTCTGTCAGGGTTCGCTTAGAGAACCTGTGACAAACTGAACAGTTCTCCTGCAAGTGAATCTTTCCCAGGCAACAGACACATAAGGTGCGGCCGTCAGAACTAGGCATCTTGCCTTCACATTTCTGGCCCCTTTTAAAGCCTGAGGTGCCTTTAACAGATTTAGCAGGAGAAGACTGTTGTTTGTGGCCAGCCATTGTACTGTAAATAACTGTCAAACAGTCACATGACAAGAAAGACAGCGAGAAAGAAGCAAAGGATTTATATATATATATATATATATATATATATATATATATATATATATATATATATACTTCAATGGTATTTTAGAATACCTAAATTGGTAATAAGTTAGAGAGGATAGGAAGAAAGTACCAGCAATGGTACTTAAGTTCTACCAATGGTAGGAGAGGGTAAGAAGCAGAATAAACAGCTACGTTAAGGTTAAGAGGAGCGGGTAGATAGCATAAGAAGAACTAGAGAGGAATTTTTTAAAAAGGAATAAAGAAACATTTCAAAAAGTTAGAAAATTAGAAAATAACTCACTGTTATAGCCAAGGCTCGAGAGAAGGAAAACTAACACGTCTGGTCTGCAAAGCGGCAAATGAGATCTGAGGTAACTTTAGAGAGGAGCATTATGGGTAGTGCCTGGCTCCAGAGTTTGGACAGCGTGAGCTGGAAGATATGGCCTAGTCGGTTCCGAGGTTCAGAACTGAACCCACTGTCAAGGAATGGGTGAAGTTTGACAACATCAGATCAATTGTTAAAACATTATTACATATTAAATGTTCAGCAACACCAACCTTAATTCTTGACTGATGTTAGACTTCAAAACATCAATGTTTGTTTTTTATTATTAATTTTATTTTTGAGCCTAAGAAATGTTAATTCCCACACCTTTTCTGGGACGTAGTTACTCCCTTGTTTCTAACCTGTTTTTCTACGGTCATTTTTTTCATGTTCTTATTCTCTCCCATCTGTTGTCCATTTATGCCTTGTTATTCCTGGAGTTAACCAATCACCAGCCCACAATCCATCACCCTTCCAGCCAACCGTAATCAAAACATAGAGATAGGCCACACCCTTGTTTTGATTCCCATGCCCTATTTCTTCCCATGGTCCTTATTGGCTCATTTTCTTCCACATATAGTCCCCTATATTGGTTTTACATTTTTATTCCTGAACCTATCTCCCTACTAATAGCTGCTCCTTCATCTGTATAAATAATCTGAGTCTAAATTTCATTTGCTTTTACTTATTATTATTATTTTTTCTTCTTTCATCATACATCGATCAAACACCTCGATTCCCTAGACACCACTATCCCTCGTTTAGATGTTTGTCATGTTCTAGCCCCAGCCAATACGGGTGTTTTGTTGGACTTTCTTATATAAATCTTTTTTTATATGTTTTTATTTACTATTATTCCCACTTTCTCCGATTTAAATTTTTTCAGGGATTTCCACATGTGATCAATTGCCTCAAACTTCCCTACAGCCATCCCTCTATCAACTGAATGTTATGGGCTGCTCAACTTTGAAAAAAAAAAAATCTCCAGCCCACATTCTACTCTGGTCCCATACTGACCCCTACTCTATTTGGAAGCCACGCCCAAACTGGCTTCCCGCACACTTCTTCCCACAGTTCTTATTGGGCCCCTAACCTCCATTCACTGTCCCCTACATCAGCCCCTATTCTTGTTTCCCAATGTCCAATCAGCACTCTTTGCTTATTCACCAATAGCATTCATTTTGGGCCTTGAGCTTATCTCCACCGACAGGAGTATATCTACATCCAATCATATCCTGGGCCCTAGTTACAAACAACCCAACCGCTTGGTCTAATACATTGGCCAATCAAACCCTCTCCCCATCCTTCTCTCCAATCACTTGTTTTTCCATTCCCACGCCTAACTGGACCCTGTTAAGCTCAACACCATCCAATTAAAACCTTGATCCCAATTAGGTTTTGTATATCCAATTGAATACCCAGCGTACGAATCTTGATACCAAATGCATACAGCCAATCACTAGAACATGGTTCAATGTATTAATTTATGTTCTTACGATACCTCAAGAGACCACTCTGATAGGTTAAATCACTTTGCCACCACCAATGGCCTAATCCTGTATACAGACTGCGTATTATTTTTGTCATTGCTTGACAAAATATAAATGAATGGTTCAATTTGTATCGCTAACATTTTTGATATGCTTATCTGACAGTTATTTACTTTTAATAAAACGTGGATTTGACTGGAAGCTAAGTAGCTTTTTATAAATTCTTTTTACATTTAAAGTTTAGTTTATATTTTTATTCTCAAACATACAAGCTAGCTTGCAACATTATTTTTTACTATTTTATGCAAGAAGTGAAGAAATTAAATGCTGGACTAATGCTGTGGATTTTGTTGTTTATTACTAATGATATTGTTGCACCAAGTAGCTTGCTTATAGCCAATTTAAGCCATTTACATTTTGATTGAATACTACAAAGCAGAAATATAAGATGCCAAAATTCCTCCAACGTGTTTCCATTTATGTGGTACCTTAAAAAATAAGGAACATCCTGTTCGAAGAAAAAAGAAAAGGCAGATACTGTGCTGAGAGAGCAAACATAATATAGCTAACACCTCATCTTCATGACCAGCTCTGTGCACAGAAGGAAATGAAGCACTGGCTATGACATAGAAGACCCAAGGTCAAGCACCAGGCTCTACAACAAGTGGGTAGAAGTGAGTAGTTTGCAGGCTTGGACACTGCATGAACTGGGTGGGAGTGAGTAGTTTGCACCATCTCACCCATCCTGACTGGCAGGAAAGGTGGCCCACGTCAGCCACTGATCGTGACTGCAGCTCTCATGAGGGGGTGCATGACAGCATACAAATTCAGAGAGTACAGGATGCCCTGCAGTGATGCAAATCAAACATCCCCCACCTGAGGTAGGGTTGGGGTTTATTAGAAATCTCCCTACTGCTCACATCTAGTTGATGCAAGCAAAGAGTCACAGTAGAGGACAAGTAGTTCCTGGCCTTAATACAGGTAAGTAAGAACACCAGTCTGGGGGGCATAATGACGGCACCCATCTCTGATGGCCAGAAAGCAGAACATGGCATACAAACAACAACACACAGAATACTCACAGTTGCTTGAATGACTGCCATTGTGGTCAGCTAATGGGTTCAGGTCCAGCTGGTAAGCTTGATGGTTGCCACGCGTGGGAGCAAACAACACTTAATCTTCTTCAAGGGCTCAGTCACAGGGACACTCACTGAAGAGTGAGAAGTGAAGTCTTTACACAAATGAAGGTGGACAACATAGGGTGTTTCATAAAGGGTCTGCTGAGAACCTGCACTCCACTTCCAGCCCTGTTCTATGATTAAGTCCAAGCTGCAATACCTTACAAAAGAGTGGGCAGTAGTCCAAGGGACAATAGTCAAATCTACTGAATGGAAGCTCCCCTTAACTCACTGACACCTATAGCACCTTTCTGTATACTTCCAGTTAACACCCATAGCTTCATATGTTGCCCAGATCATTTTTGGGGTCTGGCTTCTTTAACTAAGTGACTTACTAGTAAATAATGGGCAATATTAGAAAGGACATGGATTTATTAACAAAATGACACTAACACTATTAATCTAGGATATCCTGCTGTGGAGAAATTAATCACTCTTTGTAACATTATATACATTTTTATATTTATGATTATAATATTTTTCATAACTGAGAGGCCTACATGTCATCGAGGGAAATGGTGTGAAATACCATGGTAAGAGAAAGGAAACTTGATTGTCAAAGTCCATTTATGTCATACTATAGTTAATATATTGCTAGTTCATTAATAACAATAATGAAATTAATCAATATTTCTATATTTACTTACTATTTAAAAAAAAAAAACAAGTGAATTACAAACTATTGCATGCAATCAGATGAAATCTTATATGTTGAAGAAAACAGTCTATTTGCACTTTAAGACGCACATCTTGAAAGATATTCAGTATTTATATTGCTAATTATACAATTAACCATATTTTTCATATGTCTATAAACATCTCAATAAACATGCACTCAGAAAAAAAAATTCTTGTTGTCATATGAAAGTTTATGTCTGGTTAACGAAAGTGTTCTAACAATATATATGTAGGTTGTACGGTTTCTAAAATATGACAATTTGTTTGTGAAAGTTTAGCAAAAAATGTAATTATTAATTCTCACAAACCCAAAATATATTATAGTAATTATGGAAATACTGTGAATGCACTGACAATCACCACTGTAAAGAATACTTCTGATTGATAACATTGCTATTTTTACAGTTTTAATAGCTTGTATTGTTCACAAAAACATTTGTTTCTTATGCTTTTTAAGTTGATTTTTTTCACAAAAAAGCTCCCTGGAATGCAATAATATATGTAGGTTGCTAGAGGTGTGACATTCCATGCCGCATATATGTTAATGAGTTAAGCATACAATACAGTCAAATACTGCCCCTAGTGGTATGTGCACTAACTGACTTTGGCACAGTTTTCCCACCTAGGGGAACAGCATTTTTTTTTTTTTTTTTTTTTTTTTTTTTTATAAAATGGATTTGCTATGCTGACAAAACCTCCCTCCCTCCGTGTTCCCAGTAGAGACATAGTTGAAGAAGACAATTAATCTGGTCATACCTCTAGTGCAGTTATCTTAAGAACTTCCTGTCGAAGTTAGTAGCCTGATGGGAGATGGCAATTTTTATTCATTCATTTTCATTTGGTAAAAAAATAGGTGAACTGGTCCAAAGATCTCTCTTATTCAACTTATCAACAGTAAGACATACATAAAAAATTAGAATACACAAGTATAATTTTATGGTGAGTTATCCAGTGGTGTAAACCTTGACTCTAGGTGGTTGTCACTGTTGAAGTGACGCCCTGACACCATGTGCAAAAATGGGAGAAGGGGTTGTGGATGGATGAATATAAAAATTACTTAGATATTAATTTCAAGTATTTGCAAGAGTCTAGGATACAAAAGAAGTATACAGTATGAACAAGAAGCATATATCAATACATTCTTGATAAAAAGAATACTGATAAAGTAGTATTTGGTAAGAAATATGGTAGCACATACATCTGTTTAATACAGGAAATTACTGGAATAAGGTGGGAGAGTTAGAGGACAGAATTGTAGGAAAGAGTAAGAAGAAGACCAAAAGTAAGACAAAGGAAAATAGAGAAAGTTACATTACAAATTAAGGTAAACCTGTGAGATAAGTACACGTTCAGTTAGCCCTACAGATGGTTTAGCAGATGCTTCTGAAGCATTCCAAATTTTTATTTATTTATTTTTTATTTAACATTTGTGGACCGGGAAAGTCCGACTTGGTTCCACAGATCCTGTTTTCAGCGGAGGCCCGGGGAGAAACGCTCCAGAAGCATGTCTTTAGAATGGATTTTTTTATGAGAGAAGCATGTTTAGAACTTTCCTGAATAAGGAACCCTTGGGTGTGTGTTGTAGAGGGACAAAACTCTATGACCATGACCCAGATAGCCTGAGCTTGAGTTGTGGCTTGAGAGCAGGAAAAGCAATGAAGTAGATGGGACTGGCCAGCAGAATCAGCTCTCCCATTCTGGCATAGGGAAGTGCTGACTCGCAATTAACACATTAGCAAGTATGTGGTGTGGAAAGTCACACCTCGAGCAGCCTACACATATCTAGGGGATTTTCTGGAAAATCGACTTAAAAAGCAAAAGATAAACACATTAAAATATTTTGTGAACAATAAAAGTTATTAACGCATAAACTAAAATGTTATCAGTACGAAATTTTCTTTACAGTGATAAAGGTCACTTCATAAATACTATAATATATTGTAATGCACACATTCAAAATTATATTTTTTTGCTAAACAAAATTGCAAACTGTATACGTTGTTAGAACAATTTTGTTAACTAGACATAAGCTTTCACAAAACAAGAAATTCCTCTATCAGTGCAGGTTTACTGAAATATTTGCAGAATATGAAAACATATGCTTAACTGTATAACAATACAAATAACACTGAATATATCTCAATATATGCAGCTTACAGCACAAATACCAAACAGTGCAAATATCAATGATACTTTTTTTTCCAATACCATCCAAGGTTTCACCTAATGTTGTGCAACAGTTTGTAAGTCACTCGCTTTTTGAAATATTAACTACATATGTAAATATTGTTTATTTTCATAATTACTAACAAAGAACTAGCAACGTCTCTGGTACAGAATGATATAAATGAATACGGAGAATGAATTTGTCTCGTCTCCCACCACGGCATATTATCCCTTAACCCTCAATAGCATGTAGGGTTCTCAGTTACGAAAATAACAACATTAATATGAAAATATGAATGAGTGATAAAACAATTAATACTGCTACAGAACATCCTAGAACAATCCTTGTGTCATTTTTATCAATTATTCCTTGCCCTTTCTAATACTGCCTATTATTGGTTAGTAAGTCACTTAGTTAAAGAAGCCATGCCCAAAAAGGTCTGGATGGTATCAGGAGCTATGGGTGTGAACTGAAAGTATACAAAAAAGAGCTATAGGCTTGAATGAACTTCAGTGCAAGTCTGGGCAGACACATATTTGGAGTCCCAAAGTCAGAGATGGTAGCTCTTAGGGTATATGTGAGTGGGAGCATGCATACATCAGGAGAAGGGCAATGAATCCCTCAAGAGTGATGTGGTAGGAACAGTACCCCTCTGTGATGTGGCAATAAAATCAACACCAGTGGGAGGGGCTTAAGGCAGGGAAACATACATCCACAGCCTGCGCCAGAAATGATACTGACCACTGATCAGACCAGTGGAGCTAGATGCATAGGCCATCCTCTGAGTTCTGGTCTGGGTGATCAACTAGACTCACCCAGATGGTGGGCTTGAGTGCATGTGGCTACGTCCAGACTGGATAAAGAGGTGTCCTAGAGGTCCCATTGTGGGAAGAAGAAAGCTGGACATGTTCAGCCATGGCAGGGGTTGTCCACTTCTTTGGTGATGCTGGTTCAGGTAAAGTAGCAGGTAGAGGCATAAAGTGCCTTCATGGTTTCCTGGAGAATGCCCCCTATGGTCAAGTCTTATCCTGATGGTGGGTGAAATTCACAGATGAGAGAATGAATTAAAGTGGCTGGGGGAAAGTTTGATAGTTGGCAGAAGTGGAGGCAAAAGCACCTAATAAAATCTATATAAATAAATTAAAGTAAAGCAAACAAACTGCTAAAACATGAGTGGATAGCACTGTGTGGACTTGCTTTTTTTATTTGCAAGAGGTGGACAAAAATTGCGATGTAACGATTTGTACACTACAACAGAAAACAACTGCTCTGCCCTTTCTGCAACTGGTTGTGTTTTTCTCCTGCTAGACTGAATGTACATATATTACTAGCAAGGCAGAAGAAATAACCAATTTTATATAATTCTTTTGGAGATGTAGGGTATTTTGTAGGTTGAATAAGCGTAATATTGGTACATATACATATATATATATATATATATATATATATATATATATATATATATATATATTCATGCTTTAGTATGACAATATGTTTGTGTCAGGGTTAACAGCCTTGTGAGCTCATATGACAACTTCAGTTAACAGTAATATTTTACAAACAGTTAACATCAATATTGGTTTAAAGTGAGAAGAGATTCAGGCTTCTTCAGTGATCAATTACATATACAGAAGTTCTGATAACAAAATTTTGCACTGTGCTGAATAGCATACAGTTAGTTTTAGAGACACTACCCTATAAAAAGTTGTCATGAAATAGATGAATATAGTTTACAAAAGTTACCCTGCAAAGGTGTTTGAGCTGTAAATGCTTTTAAGAAGAAAGATGTCGTTGGTGTACAATATTAAGTATAAGGTCCGGTAGGACTAAATGAATGCAACTGATAAATAACAAGAAAAGTAGGGGACCCATGTCTGGGACCTGTGAGACAAACAGAGAAAAAGAAGTTACAGTACAGGTAGCAGCATCACAACATGCATGGAAACTTCGACTGGTTATGGAAGTTTTGATCAACAAATTCTGATACATGAGAGAGGTTCATCATAAAAACCCTACGTGGGGAAGCAGTGAAGAAAAGAGAATAGAACACTTGAGCAAAGGCTATCTTGAGGTTAAAGAGTGCTCCACTAAGGAGACGTTTCTCATGTTTAGAAAGACTATGACCACTTGTCAAAGTGTTGGTAAATATTCAATTTTAGTCTAAAACCATGTTAAGCACTGTTGGGGAGAAAGTGGTTTTGTATAAAAGGAAAATAAGCTGCTTTTATGACCATTTTCAGAGTTCCTTTAGTGGTTGTATTCCAACGTTTGTTTGATGTAGTTAGAAATTTGAATAGAGGATTTATTCTAGCAATTTTCAAAATTTCAGAATGATTCCATTATAGACTTGACATAACAATTATATATAAAAGAGGCCACATAGTGTAAGGTGCAGCTCTCTTTTGGAATGCAGGCTGCAGTGTATTACCATCCTGAGGGGCTTTGTCAGAGTAGTTGATTAGAAAATGGAATGCAGGGCTTTTGTTGAGACTGTTCTGAATTGCCATTCTAGTATGTTAGGATAAATATCTAGGTAGTTGTGGATATAGTAATTAAAAGGGAGCAGTGGAACTGGGGAGGTTGGAGAAGAGGAGGCATGACAATCTTTTAGGAGGTTGTTACTGTATTCTAATGACAGCTTGAAGTTGTGAATTTAAAACAAGATTAGAATCAAATTATTCTGTGTTAACTGAGAGAGGTTAACTCCAGACCAGCGAGACTGAGTTTCTTAGTAAACAATTTCCTTATTATTCCAGAAATAAGAGTTATGGTTTTACTGGCTACTTAAGCATCCTACCTAAGGATTAAGAAGAGGGAGTGAAAAGAAGGTAGCTTAGTGGAGTTCGTATTTCCCAGGTATTGTCACTGTCCTGTAATAGTTACTTAATGGACTTGGTAAACCAGGGGACTTACTGTCTTCAATTCAATGTTATTTTGAGGGATAGAGCAAGTTTTACACCACAGGAAGGCTCTTATTAATTAGGGTTAGGGCAAATTTAAAGTCATGAGTGCTGTACAAGCCAGTACAGACTGGCAAACTGGAATGCAAGTAAACTGCCCTAATCTGAAACAAAGGCTCTACCCTTGATCAGAAGAATAGTTTTTTTTTCCTTTTCAGGGACCCATAACAGTAAGAATGACAATAATTAAGAAGAGGGTCTGGAGGAATACTGCAGTCTAAACAGCTGTCATGGATATTTCTTAGAACTAGATCAAGGGGGGTCTCACTATGGCAGTGAGACTTAGGAAGGGTGTGTGCTTATATAATCTGTATGCATATAAATATGGACAATAACTGATTAAGTGTATTATTGCCACACAGCAACACACTTGGAAGGAGTGTGCCTAGCCACTTCAATCCTCTGTGTCCTTCTTCATTCTTGTAAAACTCATGCAACCTATTCAGATAGATCCTAAGCTGGAGGTGCAGAGCCAAGTTATCAAGAGCTCCTCTCCAGGGAGTCATCCCTGAAAAAAAAATAGAGTGATGCATGGACTGATTTAAAGAGCACTGTCTATGAGACATGCATTGGTTGCTCCTCAGGGATACATAATCACTGTGAAAAACTCCTGAAGCTTTGAGATTCTGCAAGCAGATATAATGATTACCAACAAATGTCTATCAGGACTTGCGCTCAAAAAACACAGGAGTTATTCAAGCGATGGTACAGATGCAGACTAACTCCTTTACTACTCACCATTTTCAAGAAGACTCTGTACAGACAACTGATTGTTTGGGCTATTTGTACTCTCTGTATACAAATGGCTGTATCTCCAAAATTATTTGAGGGTTTCTTGTTGTGAAAAAGCTGTATTAAACTAAAGTAAATTGTATTTTTTCTATAAACTGTGGTTGTTGTAAATCATGCGGCATCTAATAAAATATGTGCTAGAATTGTGAAGGTGAAAAGTAAATATACTCCTCAGATGCACACATTACACACATTCGCAGTGCCTTGGTGCATCACCTTACTTGGACACTAGTTTGCTGGACAAAAGCCCCCAAGAGCTAAAAGATTCCGAGAACAAAGGGATCATCATCTACTTTTACATCCAAGCAGGAAAAGCTGCCATAGACTCTTAAGAACACAGAAAGCAAATGCTACTCTCTTAATTGAGGACTGTACAGGTGGAATGATTTTTAAGACACACTTCAAACTGGATTCCATTTTGCCTGTATAATTAAACAGCTATTCTTTGGACATTTCTAAGTCAAAGGTATATAGAAATCCAGCATGTTGCACTAACTACTGGTAGTGACAGATTCAGGCAAGTTGTAAGTTTATTTATTTTATTTCCATGGACTTTTTTCAGACTCAGACCAGGACTGGTGTCTGGTTAAGTGACTTGTTCAGAGTCACACAGTTAGGCAATGGAGGTTGAGGGAATCAAAACTTGCACCCAAAGTTAGAAATGTTCTTTATGCGGTTTAAAACGCATTTATTTTGTATTTACATTGTGCAAGTTCAAAACTGCTTTTATACTTGATTTTACAAAGTGCATTGCTTAATTTTGTATTTACATTGTGCAAGTTCAAAACTGCTTTTATACTTGATTTTACAAAGTGCATTGCTTAATTTTGTATTTACTTTCAAGTAAAGAGTTTTATTACCTAGTTTAACACCACTGTGATAGGTGATGAATTTATTTATTATTACCTGAAGGGTATGTGTATTGGAAATGATGTGGTAATATCTGCTGGGTTTTTGTTTCACCTTCTGAAGAGTTACTCCTCATGGAACTGCTACCATACCAATACCATTAAAGCTTACTTTGTATAAACCATAAGTATGTTACTGATGCGCTAGTTTGGTAGCATGACCACAAAGACAACAAAGGGAGTATTAGTGCTGGAGAGCTACCACTAAACCTTCCTAGACAGAGTGCGAGTGTGTGTGTGTGTGTCTGTGTGTGTGTGTGTGTGTGTGTGTGTGTGTGTGTGTGTGTGTGTGTGTGTGTGTGTGTGTCTCTGCGTGTGTGTGTCTTTGTCAAGCTTCAGTTTGTTAGACTGCACTGGAAGGCACTGGGCTCGTTATGTGCACCCAGTGATTATAAGGCCGATCTTTACCTGTAAAGTACAGAATTTATTTGGGTATGGCAAGTACTGGCTACTCTACGGGGCAGAAGTACACATTTACCAAATGTTCTTAAAGCTAACTGCCTTTCATACACCTTGTGGCCAGTTGTGAGGAAGCCTGTACTATCACATGTAATTTAGTAACAGTGGTATGGACTGTGCAACTCTAACCTTGTCCATCATATCTAATTTGGTAGCAGCAGTTGGGCTTATATACCTCTTCACTGTATATAATTTGGTTTGCAGTTGTGCTGATGTATCAAACACTGAAACTGTATAGTCTGCAAAACAGATTTGTCACCAAAAACTGTATGTACCTTTTCACTTTTGTGTTCTCCCTGTAGCTGACCATCCACTGTCACCAGATACTCTCATTATTCACCAGGTCTACTGGACCTGCCTTTGCCTCATCCCAGCTACAAACAACCCACTTCTGGGGCCAGTAAGGTGATCAAGGATGCTGGTGCAGCATTATAATGTTGCCAGTGAGTGTGTCCCAACTCTCATCCTCTTGCACCAGCCTTGCTAGCTCCACTTTTGCTGCATTTAGGAGGCACATGCATACTTCTATGGATGTGCAAACTCCCAGTAAATGGACTTGCTTCAGCAGCACTGAGCTCACCAGGCTTGTGTGCTGCTTACTGCAGCAAGCCTTGGCTGACTCCAACATCCCCCAGGATGGGCGAGTTGATATCTGCCACTCAATCCCATCCTCCCCCTGAAAATCCTCCAGCTCCAGTGCTGGTAATCAAACACCAGTTGTAGAGGACACAGCATGGCTTTATTTCTGTGCACCATGGGGGCCACTCGTATGCTGGGCACAGCAAGCAGCAAGGCTTTATCCATGTGCACCATGGGGGCCACTCATATGTGGGGTACAGCAAGGCTTTATTCCTATGCACCATGGCAGCCACTTGTATGTACCTTTCAACCACATAGTAAATATACAAAAGTATAACTTTTGCATTATTTCGTTTGCATTTTAGTCTGAGTAGTTAGGAAAAGACAAAAATGAGCATGGTGCAGTACAAAAACGTCAAGTGTCGCAGCAGAGTAAAAAGACTATGAACTGAAAGGAATGCAACCTGCCAGTATGACCAACAAGAAGACGATAACTGCCTTAGGTGCAGCTGAGGATCAGTCCACTGAAAAGTACAGTTTTGTACCTACCATAAATGTAGATGTTCGAGTGCTAATACAGCTGCAGTAATTACAGATGGGTTCTCTGCCATCAGGCGGTCCCTCGGTCGGCCGAATTCCAAAGTCTTGGTCCGGCGTCGGTTGTCGTCGCTTACTCTTCTGACGTCAGTGAGGCCAGAGTATATAAGACACAGCCGACGCCATGTTCTTCAGTCTTTCTTGCCCCAGATGTCAGGTGCCCCCAGAAGGAAGGCAATAGATAAATAATGCTTATATACATATACAAACAATGCAATATAATCCAAAATCAGTGGATGCAAGCAAATAAAACATAGCAGGATAACCCAGTCAGGTAGTATGAAGAGGTTGTTAGGCCCCATGCTTTTACCAAGTGGGGAAGGAGGGAGGGAAACCTGTACTGCAGCTGTATTAGCACTCGAACATCTACATTTATGGTAGGTACAAAACTGTACTATGTTCATCGTGCATACAGCTGCAGTAATCACAGATGGGTAGAATCCCAAAGCTATGCATAGGGTGGTAGGTACTAGGAGGAACTGGGTTGAGCCAGAATGCCCTGCAAAACAGCAGTGGCAAAGCCTGCTCTTGCTCTGGAATATAAAGGCAGGTGGTAGTGTTTTGTGAAGGTATGTACAGAACTCCAAGTTGCTGCCTCCAAAATATCTTTGGTAGGAACTCCTCTGAGGAAGGCTGTAGAGGTAGCTGTGGCCCTGGTGGAGTGTGATCTGATACCTGTAGGAACAGATTTCCCATGATAGGAATAACAAAACCATATGCAGTGGCCAATCCACTTGGAAATAGTCTGTTTTGTAACTGGATTCCCTTGAGCCCTTACAGCATAGGACACAAAAAGTTGTTCTGATTTCCTGAAGGACTTTGTTCTGTCCAAATAATAACGTAGCTGCCTATGAATGTCTAAAGAGTGTAGCAACCATTCCCCTTTGTTTTGAGGATTGGGATAAAAGGTAGGTAGGTGTATGGCTTGATTTAAGGCTACCCTGGATACCACTTTTGGCATAAATGATGGGTTGGTACGAAGGGAAACCCTGTCCTGATGGAAAATGAGGAAGGGCTGCACCGCCATGAGGGCCTGTAGTTCAGAAACCCTACGAGCTGAAGTGATGGCCAAAAGGAAGGCTGTTTTCCAGGACAAATATTGCAAATCTGTTGAGGCAGCTGGTTCAAAAGGAGGCAATGTTAATTTTTCTAGTATGTAATTAAGATCCCAGGCTGGTATTGGTTGCTTCCTTGGAGGTCTTATATTCTTAGCCCCTCTGAGGAACTGTCGTAAGAGTGGGTGAGAAAATAACGGGGGATCCGTGTTGAACTCTGCAGAAATGGCTGAGGCATGGATTTTTATGGAGGAAAATGAAAGTCCACTGTTCAGCAGCTCAGCTAGATACTGTAATACCTGAGGCAAGTTTAGTTTTCTAGGGTCCTGGCCTCTTTTCTCATTCCCAGAGCAAAACCGCTTCCATTCTGCGGAGTAAGCTTTTCTAGTAGATGGCCTTCTGGCTTCCAAAATGACATCCTGCACCTCCTTGGAGAGTAGGGTCTGTTGTGGTGTTAAGGAATTTTCCATGCAGCGAGATTGAGTGTTTTCAGCTGACTGTGAAGAGTTTTGTAGCTGTGCTGGGTCAGCAGAAGAGGCATTAGAGGCAGGGACCAGGGAGGAGTATGCGTTAGGCTCCTCAGGAGTGGGTACCAGTGTTGCCTTGGCCAATCTGGAGCAATCAGTATCATCTTCGGTTTGTCTGTTCTTGCTTTCAAAAGCACCTTGGGCAGAAGAGGCAGAGGTGGGAATGCATAAACTGTCCATGCTGTCCAACTGAATGAGAGGGCGCCCACTCTCCAGGCCTTTAGATGAAAGGTCCTTGAACAAAACTTTTCCAATTGATGATTCCTGTGGGAGGCAAAAAGATCTGTGTCTGGCCTCCCCCACGCTTGGATTATTTCTGTAAACACCTGAGGATGCAACTTCCATTCGTGTGGATCTGTCATATTTCTGCTTAGATTGTCTGCCAGTGTGTTTTCCAATCCTGGCAAGTACTGTGCTTGAAGTTCGATTTGTCTTTCCAGAGCCAAGTTCCAAAGAGTCATGGCTAGTCTGCACAAGGGGTATGAATGTGTTCCTCCTTGTTTATGTACCACATTACTGTGGTGTTGTCTGTTCTTATCAGTAATTGTCCTGGATGCAGGAAGTCCTTGAAAGCTGTAATTGCATTTATTACTGCTAGCATTTCTTTTGATTGATGTGAAGGTGCTTTTCCTTTGGGACCATCTGCCCTGAATGCACCTGTCCTTCATGTGCACCCCCAGGCGTAATCTGAGGCGCCTGTGGTTATGACTTGCTTTGCTTGAGGCTTGCAGAATGGGAGGCCTGTGTTTGCTTGACATGCTTGGGCCCACCATAGAAATTCCTTTGCAAACTTGGAATTATTGGTATTATTGTTTCCAAACTGTGACTGTGTTGAGACCATAGATTTTTAGGTACCATTGAAGTTTCCTCATATGCAGCTTTGCACATGGGATTAGAAGAATGCAAGATGCCATGAATCCCAGAGCCTGCAGGATTTTCCTTGCAGTAAGCCTGGTACTTTTGCTAGTATTTTGAAGTACTGAGATAGTTGCCCCTGTTTTTCCGGGTAAGATAGGCCATCTGGGTGTTTGTGTCCAAGTTGGCACCCAGGAAGGTTATTTTCTGAGATGGTGTTAGCCTGATTTCTCTTTGTTGATTGTATATCCCAGAGAAAGCAGTAACCGTGTCACATATGCCAGATGTTCCAGAAGTATGTGTTTGCTGTCCGCTTGGATCAGGCAGTCATCCAGATAAGGGTAAATTTGTATCCCTTGAAGTCTGCAGTAGGCAATCACTGATGCCAGGCACTTTGTGAATACTCTGGGCGCAGTAGATAAGCCAAAGGGCAATGCAGAGAATTGATAGTGGATTGAACCTGCAAGAAATCTGAGGTATCTTCTGCAGCTTTGTCTGATTGGGACATGCAGGTATGCCTCCTTGAGGTCCAATGTTACCAGCCAAAACTCCTTGCCCAGCATGGGAAGAAGCTGCTGTAATGTGAGCATCTTGAATTTTGGCAGTAGAAATGTGTTTAGGATGGATAAGTCCAAAATGGGTCTCCAGTCGGTTCCTTTCCTTGGTACCAGAAAAGTCTTGAATAAAAACCTTGACCTTGTTGGTGCGTAGGTACCACTTGAATAGCTCTCATGCTTATGAGCTTTGAAATTTGCAGTTGTGCCTCTGCCCTTTGATTTTGTGGCAGGTTTGGCATGCCTCTCATTTTTGGAAGAGTGTGAAATTGAAATTTGTAGCCTCTGTTTATAATGTCCAGTATCCATTTGTCTGTTGTGACAATATGCCAATTGCTTGCAAATAATGCTAGTTTCCCTCCCAAAGGTGCTGCCAGCTGAGACATGCTTGGCATGGAAATGAGGGAGTCATTGGGTTTGCTTCCTGTATTGTTGTGCACTGTCTTCGCCACCTCTTGGTGCTGGAGTTTGCCATTGTCTGCCTCTATATGATCCTTGTGATTGCCCTCTACCCCTTGTGCGTCTGTATCTACCTCTTTGGGGCTTGTCAGTGACTGGAAAGGACCAGTATTTTGAAGGCCAATTTCTGCTAAAACGTGGTGGTTGGACCTGTAAGAAGGCTTTGACAGTTTGCATAGATTTGGCTTTTTCTTCCATTTTCCGTAGTATCTCCTCAGAATTAGTACCAAATAGTACATCCTTTTGTAAAGGAGCATCTAGAAGTTTAGCTTTCACATGATCAGGCAAATTTTGTTTGCTAAGCCAGGCATGTCTGCGAATGACTGATCCTGTAGCAGCCGCTCTACTGGAGGCCTCTAGGGCATCATATCCACATTGTAAGGTGTGTTTACCCACTTGCTCTGCACTATGCATCATATCCTGTAACTCCTTTAAATCTGGTTGTTCAGGTTGAGACATTTTGTTCCTTAATTGTGATAACAGGAACTGTTGATATTTAATCATATGAAACTGACAGTTTAAGGCCCTCATGGCTAGGGTGGCCGAGGTACATACCTTTTTACCCCACCTTTCTAAAGATCTGGATTCCCTTTCTGCAGGAAGTGGATTCTTGGCAGTGGAGGCCTTTAATCCCTTGGGGCCTTGTGAAATGGTTTCAGGGTCAGCATTATGGCTTTTGAAGAGAAATTGGTGAGAGCTGGGTACTCTGTAATACCTATCAGGTTTGACTGGTGCAGGAGGCAGAGAATCAGGGTTAAGACAAGCCTCCGAATAGACATCATCCAGTATGTCCAAAACAGGGGGTATAGCCAGAGGTCTGTGTTGAGGTAACCAAAGAAATTCCCTAAGTCTTTTCTTGCAATTTGAAAAGTCTTGGCCTTCCCAATGGAAGTGTTCCCTCAAGGTGTGCAAGGTTTCCCCAAAGGAAAAATCCTCAGGAGGGGATACAGAAGGAATGGACTGTTCTGCATCTGAATCCTCAAAGGGGGAGTAAGAGTGTTCCTCTGTATCAGAATGTTCTGATAAAATGGATCCCTAATCAGAAGAGGGAGAATCTTCCTCTACTCTGGGTCTCTTGTCAGGAGGGGGCTGAGAACCTCTGATTAGAGTAATTAAATCCTCAGCCATTTTAAGCATCTGTTTTTTAGGCATGGGTCCTGGAGATGGGCCCTGTGCAACAGGCCTCGTGGGATGCCTGGCTGCTTTGGATTTAGTAAAGGCCTTAATTGAAAAAGAAGATGAGGGCCTAAATACACCATGGGTGGAGGTGGACCTGTCCACATTAGTAGGCTCGACATTAGCAGGGGCTTTGGTTGTAGTCTTGGAAAGGGCCGAGGACCCAGCTGTCTCGGGTACAGAGGACACCGCCAAAGGAGTGTCGTCGGTAGTCAGGGACTGCAAAGGTGTCTCGCTGAGAACCGGATCACGTGTAGCCTGTTTTGGCGTGGTGTCGGCGGGGACCACGGGCCTCGCGTGTTGGTCCTTTTCCTTGCGTTTTTTGGACAAAACGGTAGTCGGAGTGTCCGACGACATTTTATAATCAAAAGCTTTACCAAAGTAGTGTTGGGCGAACTCCGCCCGACGCTTAATAGTGCGTTTATTGAAGGTAGCGCAAAAGCGGCAGCCCGAGACGTCGTGGTCTGGGCCCAAACAAGGTATGCAGAGGGAATGGAAATCCTTATGCGGTATTTGCTTCCCACAAGAAATACAATTATTAACTTTTTCTGACATCGGTCCGAGGCAAGAAAAGTTTCCCCAATGGGGTACTTAGCTTTAATGAAGACTTCGGTTTCCAATTTTTTCGTAATTCAGGAGCTGGCCGACCGGCACTTGCGAACTGCTTCTGCTTCGGGCACCGCGCGGTCAAAAAGACTGAAGAACATGGCGTCGGCTGTGTCTTATATACTCTGGCCTCACTGACGTCAGAAGAGTAAGCAACGACAACCGACGCCGGACCAAGGCTTTGGAATTCGGCCGACCGAGGGACCGCCTGACGGCAGAGAACCCATCTGTGATTACTGCAGCTGTATGCACGATGAACATCTAGATACAGCCTGCAGCAGCTGTAAGTGGAGAATATGCAGCAAAACTAACACACAGTGGTCTCAAGAAGCTACAGTTGAACGTGAAACATCTGAATGTTAATGCAAGAGTGAATGAAAGAGCTTAAACTGCAAAGAAACAGAGAACCAAGAAAAACAGAGTGAGAACACAGGCCGAAACTGTAGAGAAAGAAAGAACTATTGGGATAAAGCTGCACACAGAAGCAGCACCAGAAACAGAAGGGGATGCTGCCCCTTTATCAAAGCCACATGTGTAATTGGGTAAAAATTAAGCCCTGAATGCAATTCTATACTGTTTCTTCATAAAGAGGAGTACGCTTTTGATTGTTTTATTCAAGAACTTAAATCTGTACATTGTCAACATTAAACTGACGAGCAACAAGGGATCAGGTTTTTAACTCCACGCCCATAGGTAAGGCAATTCTTGCATTAAGCACGATAAATCATATAGATTACTGTGATTAAGTGCTTGTTGACCTTTAACTCATTTGTACCTCCAGATCCTTTTTTGTATGCTTCCATTTAACTCTCTTGTACCTTTCAATGTCCTGACTTATTTTAGAGCTGTTTTTCTTAAGTAAATTAAATTAGCAAATGATTACAGACAGTATAAGAAAGGGCAAGAAGTACGTAAAAACTGACATTAAGACGGTCAATCTAAAATGCCCTGCAGTACAGATAATAATCACAGTTTATTACTTGCTATTCCTATTTGTATATTTATATTCATATTTTTACAACTTAGACAGCCATATGCTCTTGATAGGGCATAGTCTGAAATATGATGGTGGGAGACAGAAAAATACATTGTCTATCTGCAGTACATTACATTGGAGATGGTGCTAGCAGTTTGCCAGTAGTTAGGAAGATTGGCTATATATATATATATATATATATATATATATATATATATATATATATATATATATATATATACACACACACAAACATTTCCAAAAGCAAGTGACTCAAAAACTATTGCATAAAATAAGGTGAAATCATAGGTGATATTGATGAAACTGTTATTGATTTTATTTTAACATTCCAAACTTTATTACAAAAAACCCAAACTATTAAAATTAGAAAAAATAAACCTGTCCATAGCTCATACAAAAAAAAAAAATACAAAGAAAAGACATCATGAATAGCAAAGCTGCAGTAAGGATTATCCTCTAACATTCCAGAAAATAACAACAATCAAGTCTAATATATATCCATTAATTTTTGTTCACTTTTCTTCACCCTTGGCCTCTTGAAGGGTGAGCACCCCAAATGCAAGTAAGGAATTTGCATTGTGCTGAATGTTGACACCACCTTATATATAAAGATATCAGCAGAAAAAAATATATACATTTAATTCACTGCTACAGCATTGTGACGGGTCACCATTAAAATTCCTCCAGTTAGACCTCGCTGTACAATAACTGCACATTTCTCGAGATATTAAATAACCTAGCTCCCATAAGGAAAATTCATACCAAAACCAAACTACCTTGGCTAACAAAACACACTAAACTACTTCTTCACCAAAGGGATAGGGACCTTGTGACTTTACAAAAGTGCCAAAAAGAAAGATATCCTTACCTCATATCAATGACTAAAAAATCAAGCCAAGAAACAAATCAACAACGACAAAAAATAAGAAGTTATGTACCTACCATAACGTTCCATGTTAGTTGTCTTCTCTCGCCTTCTTTCTTGCTTGATGGGTTCGGAGCCGATCCCTCGGCTCCGACTCGGCACTTGCTTTAGCTCGAGAACTCCTTTTACCAGCTCGAGGCAGCCCCATATCCCATGATGCAAGGCAGGAAGTACCCAGATCTCGTTTGTTGACTAAAGGGCAATAACACCAAGCATAAACAATACTTCCCAAAGGAAGAAGAAACTTACAAATGGAAAAAGGACCAGGTCGAATGGTCTTTAGCATTATAGTTTCTTATACAAGGTCTGTCCAGGCCAGGGGAAGGAGGGAGGGTCGAAGAAAGAAGGCGCAGAGAAGACAACTAACATGGAACGTTATGGTAGGTACATAACTTCTTAATGTTAAGTTGTCAATCTCGCCTTCATTCTTGCTTGATGGGACCGTCCCTAGCACCTCTATCCTGGGTGGCTCAATGCAACAAAGTCATGAGGACTGTAGAGCCAAAACTGGCTCTGTCCCTGGAGGCCAAGTCCAAATAGTAAAGGGAAACAAAAGTGTGAGGAGTGGCCCAAGTGGCAGCTGCACAAATAGTGTCTAAAGGCAGTCTAGCTTGAAAAGCTGTAGAAGTAGCTAAACTCCTAGTTGAATGTGCTTTAGGTTTTGAGCACAGCTGTTTTCCCCTGATCGTATAAATTTCAGTGATGACCAAGAAAGCCATCTGGACAAAGTCACTTTAGAAACAGGAAGGCCTTTTTATTATCCGCATAGGAAACAAAAGTTGATCAGATTTCCTAAATTTTTTGTTCTGTCCAAATAATATCTAAGCTGACGGTGGACGTCAAGATAATGTAGCTTTTGTTCAGCTCTATCTGAATAGTTAGGAAAAATACAGGAGATCAATAGATTGATTCAGATTGTTTTTGGCGACCTTAGGTAAAAAGGATGGATTAGTTCTCAAAGATACTCTGTCTTTGTGAAAAACCAAATAGGGGGGTCGAACCGAAAGAGCATGAAGTTCAGACACCCTTCTGGCAGATGTAATAGCCACTAGGAATAAAGTTTTCCAAGAAAGATATTTCAGGGAACAGGAAACAGCTGGCTCGAAGGGGGGAAGAATCAAGGATGTCAGCACTAAATTTAAATCCCACTGAGGAGGAGGATTCCTGATTGGAGGTTTTAGTAGGAAAATTCCTTTCAAAAAGGCCCTGCAGAGCCTATGGGACATAATATTATGATCTGCTATCCCGACATGAAAATTAGAAATAGCAGCCAATTGAACTCTGACTGTGGAAGAAGAGGAGCCTGCATGGAAAATCTCTGCTAAGAAGTCCAGAACTGCCTGAACAGGGGCAGTAAAAGGATCAATATTTTGGGCCTTAGCCCAATAAGAGAAACGTTCCATTTGCTTGTGTAAATCCTCCTGGTAGAGGATTTTAGTGAAGCTACTATGATATCTCTAACTGGGTTAGAGATCAAAGGAAGCCTGGCTAAGGAAGGAAGTGGAGCAACCATGCTGTGAGGTTGAGAGAAGGGATTGACTGGTGCAGCTGACCGGATTGGTGAATCAGTAGATCTGGCACTGGGTCCAGATGCCACGGCTGCACCAAAAGGTGATGATGGAGGAACGGGAACCAAACTTGTCGAGGCCAGTAAGGGGCAATGAGAATCAATTTGGCTCTCAAAACGGTAGCTTTCTGGATCACCTGAGGGATCAGAGGAAATGGAGGGAAGGCATAAAGAAGTCCCTGGGGCCAATCCTGGGTTAGAGCGTCTCTGGGGGGATGGCCTGATAGAGGGAAGAGGCTGAAGAAGTCTGGACATTTGCTGTTTTGGGGAGTAGCAAAAGATCGCAACATGGGCGACCCCATTCCAGAAAAATCTCTTCCGCTATGGATTGCTTGAGAGACCACTCGTGAGGCATGAGAATAGCTCTGCTCAATCTGTCCGCTATAATGTTGGTTTTCCCAGGGATATGCGTTGCTACCAGAAACCGATGAGAGGAGATCGCCCATTGCCATAGTCTGAGCGCTTCTCGACACAAGGGGTAGGACTTGGTTCCGCCCTGTTTGTTGATATACCAAACTACAGACATGTTGTCTGTGTGGACTGCAATTGTCCCTACGGGAAGAAAGTCGTTGAGGGCTTGCAACGTTAAAAGCACTGCTCTCATCTCCAGGACATTTATGTGCAGATGGTACTCGAACGGTTGCCACGTCCCATGAACCATCCTGCCCTGATAATGACCCCCCCACCCGATCAGGGAGGCATCCGTGGTGACAGTGGCTATCGGGGAGGAAGGTACAAAGCACCTGCCTTGGTGAACCTGAGACGATGTGATCCACCAAGCAAGATGTTCTTTGCATGTTTGTGTCACCAGAATCTGGTGAGGGATTGGGAGTTGCTGGTAAGACCATTGTGTGAACAGCATCCACTGAAGGAGGCATGTAGAATCGAGCCAGGGGAAGAAGAGTGATGGCCGCAGCCATAAGACCTAACACCTTTAGAACCATTCTGGCCTGTACCTTCTTGCTGGCCAGAATGATCCTGACATGAGTCTGAATGTCTGAAACTCTTTGTTCTGTAAGGGTAGCTGACATCCGAACAGTGTTTAAGTTTGCGCCTATGAAGGTAATAGACTGGCAGGCCGATAAGGATGACTTTTCGTAGTTGACTGAGATGCCCAAATGAGAACAAAGGTCTATTGTGTAATCCCTGGCTTGTATAAGCTGATGCCTGGTGGTGGCTGACAGGAGCCAGTCGTCGAGATACGGAAACACCTGGAATCCTTGACGTCTCAGGTGAGCCGTGACCACTGCCATGCATTTGGTGAACACTCTGGGGGCTGTAGTGAGACCAAAGGGCAGGGCTCTGAACTGGAAATGACTGGACCCCAGCCGAAAGCGGAGAAATCTCCTGGAGCGTCTGTGAATTTTGATGTGATAGTACGCATCCTGAAGATCTATTGAGCACATCCAGTTGTCCTTCTGTAAGAAGGGTAGAATTGACTGAAGAGTGACCATTCGAATCTTGTCTTCCTGACAGACTTGTTGAGTCTGCTGAGATCCAATATTGGTCTCCAGTCTCCCGTCTTTTGGGGACCAAAAGAACCTTGAGTAGATTCCGGGCTCTGAATGGTCTATTGTAACTGTCTGAATGGCTCTTTTTTGCAGTAGTTTTGCGATCTCTAACTCTGCAATGTCCCTTAGACCGGGTGGTACATCTGGAAGGGAACTTGAGGGAAGGGACTTTCCTCGAAAGGAATTATGTAACCCTTGGATATGATCGACTGTACCCATCTGTCTTGAGTGAGGGAATGCCAGGCTTCTGGGTACAGTGATAATCTTCCCGACTGCCTCCAAGGAGGGACAGCCGGGCAACACCTCAGGGATGCTGAAAGGGCTTCTCAGGAAGAGACTCCCTGTTGCCCTGATTCTTGGACCCCTCTGCCTCTAGAGCGTCTGTTGTTGTTACCCCTCTGCCTCTAGGGGTAAACTGACCACGTGAATCGGCGTGACTCCTTGAGATTCTGGAACCACATCTTCCCACCCTTCTGTCCTTTGGGATAAGGCCTAGAAGGGGTGGAAAAACGGACTCCAACAGCAGAAAGAGTCTTGCCGTCCTGCTCACACCTGGTCAAGGTTTCCTTCACCTGAGGGCCAAACAAAGCTGACCCATCAAAGGGAGAATTTGTGAAGGACGCCTTAAAGGATCCATAAAATCACAAAGCCGCATCCAGGCTTGGCGTCTAAGAGCCACACCTGTGCCTGCTTGGCTCTACTCTCCATCAGCAGCATAAGATATTAGCCGCATGGAGGAGTTAGCAATGGAATTGAGGGTTCCCAGCTGCGAAGCAATCTTTTCTTGGGCCCCTGCAGCTGTAGGATCCTGAACTACTTCTCCCAGCTCCTTCAGGATATCTCTCTGGAGTCTGGTGAAGTGACAAAGATAATTCAGCGAGCATAGCAAAGGTCGCTGAGGAAAACATCCGCTTGCACCTATCCATGGTCCTAGAGTCCTTATTAGGAGGATGGACGGCACGGAAGGATCTGCCAGTTCCTTTTGGTGGCCGCAGCCACCACCATGGCATCAGCGGGACACCCTTTGTAAGGAATTGTTTGTCACTAGGGGCAGTTATAAATTTAGAAGGCCTCCTAGGGACTGGCTCTACAGAGTCAGGAGCTGTCCACGCCTTCGTGCTATAACCTGCATAAGGGGTCGAAGGCGGAGACACCCAGGAGGTGGAGGGCCGAGATCCAAACGCCTCTAGGTATACTGACTCATCCTCAGAGGGATTGTTGGTGGGCCAGTTTCCCTCTGTTTCAGAAGTTCTAGGATGTCTGAGAAGGAGACATCCTCAGAGGGGATCTAGGGGATCCCTCTGACTCATCAAAGTCAGTATCAGTGACAGACTCAGGGAGTCTACATGCTTCCTCTTACAAGTCCTCTTCCTAGGAGGATCTCCCGAAACATCAGGAGAATCCTCGGAAGAGGGGAAATTCCCAATGGGGAAACCTGAGGCGGAGGATCTCTGGGTCCTGTAGCAAGAGAAGTGGCAGAGATGTCAACAGGTACAATAGAGGGAGGAGCTACGGGAAGAGACTGCTGACTGATACCAGTGGCCAGTACACTCTTCATCACCTCGAATGCTCCCCTCCCAGGCAGGTCCGAGAGACCCCGCTCCAAGAGCTAGGAACTCCAGGGGCCACCGAAGGGAAGTCTCCGAGGCAGATGTCGGAGCCGAGCTCACCAAGGCCGAGGCTCCAAGGGAAGAGCGGGCTCGGACAAGGGTCCGATGCCACTCACCCCCTCGGAGGAGACCATGGAAGCCCGACCACCGAATCCCTCTAAGGAAGAGGAGATAAGAGTAGGGGCTGAAGGAACAGAAGGGGTATCCGTCCTCCAGCCGTAGCAGTAACCATGCGCGAAGACTCCAACTCCAAGCTCTGGGGTAGAGTTGAAGGAGGAACTGTAACGGGGTGTGGACCAACAGTCGTCTGCTGAGACGGACTGTGTAGCATTTGGGCCAGTACCTGTGACTTGAGCAATCTACTGACCACTCTCTCTAGGTCATGGTCTGACAACCTGGATGACCTTGAAGATCGGCTCCGATGGCTCCGCTCCGATAGAAGAGGCGAGGCCGAAAGTATCGGCTCCAAGGAAGGAGACCTCGACCTCTTCCTGGAATGGGTCATCGAGCCGATATTACTGATCCTGTCGGCACCGATTTCGGAGCCGCAGAGCGCTGATGTATCGGCTCCAGCCGGAGCCGATACAGCCCAGTAACGGTGTCGGAGCCGATCGAGCCGACACGATGCCTGTGCCACATGGGTGTCGGAGCGATCGGGCGACACCGATGCCCGTGCCACGTGGGTGTCGGAGCGTCGAACCGACACCACAGTGGTCAGCAGATTCGGCACCGATAGCCATCGGCCGAAAACTTAGTGGATCAGAATCGGCTCCAGCCGAGCCGATCTCGACTCTATACGAGTCGGGGCCGAGGCCACAGGCTTAGAAACAGAAGCCTGGGTCTTGGCAGATTTAATTGATTTTTGTGGGGCCGACTTAGCGGAGAGCCCTCCGGCTTAAGAAGACCCCTGAGAATCAACTTATTC
Source organism: Protopterus annectens (assembly GCF_019279795.1). NCBI lineage: Eukaryota > Metazoa > Chordata > Ceratodontiformes > Protopteridae > Protopterus > Protopterus annectens. Next base: position 1,662,099,613 of record NC_056732.1, read on the forward strand.
CTTCTCCTGCAGGACTCTCTGGCTGAAGGAGTGACAAATAGCACAGGAGTCCTGCAGGTGAAGAGGGCCTAAACAGTACAGGCAAGAAGTGTGACCGTCTGTCAGAGACATCTTCTGACAGCACGAGTCACACTTCTTAAAACCTGAAACCCTCTCTTTAGACATGGTGCCTAACAAAACACACACACACCAGTCCAATTAAATTAAATTAATACCAAAAAGGTATTTAGTAAAAAATACCAACACACACACCCTAACAGGGGGGGGGGATGGGATAGGGAAATTAACTGACTAAAAAAAAAATTAAAAGAGACAGGGATTTCTGTCAGAAAAGTTTAATTTTAAAGTTAAACTATCAAAATCAAAAAGTTTTTAACTAAAAGGGGCTTAAATGTCACAAATGTGAATTACTTACCAGGAGCTGGTAAAGAGAAGACCTCCCAAGCGAAGCGGCAAACGAGATCTGGGTACTTCCTGCCTTGCATCATGGGATATGGGGCTGCCTCGAGCTGGTAAAAGGAGTTCTCGAGCTAAAGCAAGTGCCGAGTCGGAGCCGAGGGATCGGCTCCGAACCCATCAAGCAAGAATGAAGGCGAGATTGACAACTTAACATTTATACTTTCAAGCATTCCAACAAAAACACCAAAACAACCCCAAAAAATTGGGCAAAGTATTAATTACCACCTAAACCCTGGAAAACCACTGACTGCAGCACCATCTACCAATAATACCTTGGAATGTATAGCATCACAATTCAATACTCACTTTATCAATTCAATAACCTCCCTCTTAAGCAATATCTCTAACACACCTCTACTGTATATAACCCTAACTCATTCTCTTTTAAGTCCATACAAACTAGCTACATAAAAAAGCTTCTAACCAAATTAAAACCCTGTACACTTGCAGCCGATCAACTTGCCAATGAATTTCTAAAACTAGCTGCTACTTCTGTCTCCTATCCTATATCCATACCAATTAACCGCTCCATCTCTGAACATGTACCTCTACACTGGAAAATATCACATATAATCCCCCTACACAAAGGCGGACCCTCTACAGACTTCTCAAACTATCGACCCATTGCCATTCTCTCCTCCCTAGCCAAAAACTTAGAAAAATGTAATCAACAACTCCTTAACCACTTCCTTAAGAACAACCTCTTAGCCAACTCTCAACATGGCTTCCAATCTAAGCACAGTACCAATACCACATTTAAGTTTCACTAACACAGTAAACCTCCTCAAAAATGAAGGCCAACTTGTCTCATCAATTTTCCTTGATATGTCCAAAGCATGTTATAAAGTATCCCACCAAATACTTCTCAACAAACTAGCTACTTATAACCTCAGAACAACATCCCTGACTTGGTTTCACAGCTATCATTATAATCAACAGCAGTCTACCAAATGGGAAAACAAACTCTCCCTTCTTCTACCCATCTCTGTTAAAGTCCCCCAAGGATCCATCCTTGAACTTCTCCTCTTCATCATATTTACCAATACCCTCAGTACCTCCACTCAACTAGCCTCTATCATTCAATATGCCAACGGCACCTCTCTTATTTGCTCTGATCCCTCACCTCAGGAACTACAAGAAAAAATACAATCATATCTCCAAGACAAAGAAAACTACCTCACCAACCATCAACTCATACTCAACCCAAACAAAACTAAGATAATGGTCTTCGGTAATAAAAAAAGTTAAAAACAACCTACCCCCTCACCATCTACTCCTCTAATGGTACAAAAACTAAACCTGTCATTCAAACTATGCTTCTAGATGCAACAATAGATGTTTCTCTAAAATTCGATAAACATATATCACTAACAATTAAAGTCCACATCAAATTTGGCTCATTTTACAGTGCCAAACCATACTTAACCAGCAATGCCAGACTATTCACGGCCAGATCCCACCTACTATCCACCCTCCTTTACTTTTCCCAAATCTTTACCAATCTGCACATGTGAAACTTGAACTTAGAGGCCTACTATAACAAATTATCCAAGTTTGCTGTTAACCTACCCCATAAATCTCATCACTATTCTGCCCTTCACCAATTCAACTCGATTGAACTACCCAATCTATTATCTCTCAACCAACTAACCACTGCCCACAGTATCATCCATAAACCCAACAACTGCCTGGCTCTTATTAACCCAGTTCAACATAACACAAACTTTAGGTCCCTTAGATCCTCTGACAAATTCTAAAGGTAACTAAATCCCATAACTACTACGGAAACTCCTCTACTCTAATAAAAAAGCCAAAATTTGGAACTTACTACCCCAACACACCCTAAAAAATCCAGACAGTCACAAATTCAAACTACCCCTAAACGAATACCTTACTAACCACTGGCTTTGTCCTGAACAGTTCCAGGATAATCACAACAGCATGTTGTCTCTTACTCTAACTAGATCAGCTTTGAATACATACAAAGTTAGACTAGGGTATGAGACAAGTTATTATTTCAGTTTCTCTTCTTCTAACCTAACAATTAAGCAAAGAAAAAAAGAAAAAGTGTTTGTTTATACTTGTCATCAAGATTTGTATATTCAAATGTTTATTATTAACTAGCCTCCTTGTAACTTTTAATCAAATATTTCTGTATATGTACACTGTATGTGATATTCTGCTGTATTGTTCCCACTGTTGTTTTTGTTAATTTGTTGGTGCTTTTCTCCCCGGGTCTCCACTGAAAACAGGCCCAGTCAGATACTACCTGGTAAACAAATGTAATAAAAGAAAAAATATCTCAACTTTATGACTATTCACAGAATGGGGCAAGAAATTGAAAAATATGTTCAAAATCACTAACAGACAAATAATAAAATTTAAGAATTATAAGAAACCAGTTTCCTATATGAATAGGGATGCACAGCAGTAAAAAATGAAAGAAATCTCTGCCCCTATATGCTGACATAATGTAAAGGGTACATTAGCTCCCCTCTACTGTAAACCCAACCAACCAAGCCATACCAGTAAGGCCATTAAAGTCCAATCTGCACAGTAAAATACAGTCCCTGGGATTCAATAAACTCCATGTAGGCTTCACACGAAACCTACATTTATTTGACATTTGTTAACCGGTAAAGTCCAACTGGGTCACACAAGACTCATTTTCACTGGAGGCCAAGGGAGAAAAGCTCCACAATTTAGAAAATTACAAGGATTTACAAGCAAACAATATACAAGTGACTACATTGCTAGTTTAACTGTGATAACACTTTACACAAAGATTTATAAGCAAAGTTAGTTGACAAGTATACAGTGAATACATTACACATTTATCTTGATAACACTTTTCACAAAATTGTAAATTTGACAAGACTTTTAAAATGATACAGTGTCACTTCCTCAGTGATAGGATATTTGCACAATACCATTCTTCATGTTTGAATTGGAAGAATGATTGTGCTGTTTAGATTAGTTCATAAGGAGGTAGAAAGAAAGGAGTAGTATGGTACATTTTTTGCCAGTCTTGACAGTGCTTAATGGTAGTGGACATGTTAACGTAATTGAAGGAAGTATAGGAGGAGAGACTGTGTATTAGCTTGAGGTTATGCATATGTATAGCCATGATTTATGTGTTCTTTTAGGAAGGCTTTAAAGAGAGGTAAGCTAGGAGTTAGCCTAATGTTGGGAGGGAGGGTGTTCTAAGATTTAGCAATAGAGTGCAAGTATGGAGATTTTCCTGGGTTTCTAGAAGGTCTGTAGATTTCAAGGAGATTTTTATCTTCAGATCTGACGGATCTGTTTTGTTTGCAATGTTGTATTAGGTCTTCTACAGCTGTGGGCCTATAAAATAGGTTGTCTGTTGTAATTAGGATGGCGTAATGGTTAAGGTGTTTGCCTTACAAACACAAGGTGCAGGGTTTGAGTCTCACAAGGGATAATTGGCTAGGCTTAAAATGGCTCGCAAGGGCAGTTAGCCTAGTACTAACCTATGAACCCTATGAAAGCTGTTGTGTTAATTCTAACCAGTTTAATTCATTGAGTGATGTACAGTGATGTGTTATGTAGTTGGAGTTGGTTGCGAACTTTGCAGCTTTGTTGTAGCATTGCTTTAATTTAGTTTTGGTGGAATTCTGCAGATTGGTTAGTATACAGGAACCGTAGAGAAGTGATGGGAGAAGGACAGTTTTAGCCAGGGTAGTTTTGGTTGTAGTGGTAAGGAACTGTCTGTTTCTGTAGAGCATTCCTAATTTTTTTTCTTTGACATTTTGTTGAATATGAGGGTCAAAGTTGAGTTTATCATCAATTATAACACCAACTAGTTTAGTTTCTTGAACAATATCTAAGATGGTATTGTCAGCTGCATAAATATTTAGTTGGACTGGGTTGAGGGTGGTATTTTTGGGGTGGAATATAAGTGTTTATTTTTGGGGGGGTTGAAAAAGTTGGGACTCTGATACAACTGCTGAGAAAGATTGTTGGGTTTTGATTAACAGTTCAGGGATGGTACAGGAGGTGCAGGTTAAGGTTGTGTCATCTGCATACTGTATTAATATTCCTGGGAAAGAGGATGTGAATATGTTAAATAGTAAGGGTCCTAAGATAGAGCCTTGGGGTACGCCTGTGGGCTTTGATAGGAAGGGGTGAGTTGGTTTGATCATTTAACTGCTTGTTTCTCATCATGGAGGTACCTTTGGAACCACTGGAGTGTGGAGGAGGAACAACCTAGGCTGGATAGTCTTAAATGGTAAAGTGTCTGAAACAGTATTGAATGCTTTTGAGAGGTCTAGTAATATTGTTGCTACTAGGTGACCTTTGTCTCTGGCTTTGCTAATGGTGTTGTAAAAGACAGAAGTGCTGTGGATGTGCTGTGATTTGGCCTAAAGCCATGTTGAGTTTAAGAGAGCAGGTTGATTTGGAGTAGATATTTCATGATTTGTTGGTGAATACACCTTTCCATGATTTTGGATACGGGATAGTATTGATATTGTGCGGAAATTAGAGATTTCCATGGATTGCCCTCCTTTATGAATAGGTGTTATATGAGATAGTTTCCATATTGTAAGGACTATGTCTTCAGAGAGTGACCTGTTTATTAGGATGCTGACTGGATATGCAATTGAGTCAGCAACGAGTTTTAGGTATTGGGGTGGGAGACTGTCTGCTGATGTGGAGCAGGGTTTGAGCTTAAGTAGTACTTTTTTTATTTGAGAGGTGGGTATGAGATGGAAAGTGAAAGTACTGTTGGAGCTATTTTGTTGGTAAGTGGTATGGTCATGGGATTGATCTTTTGGGGGGTGTTAAGGAATTGTTGGTGTGTAGGTTTACCCGAATTTGTAGAGGTGAGTAGGTCTGCTATAGATTTTATGAAACATTTGTTAAATTCTACAGCAATTTGTGCTGGGGGAAGACTAGGTGAGGGGGAGTGAGGTTGGAGCCTGGGTTGTTGATGAAAGTAGCTATAGAGTGCCAAAAGTTTGGGAGGGTTGTATGTGTGCTGAAGCTGGAGATTGGAGTGGTATAATTGTTTACGTTTGTGGATTATTTTGGTTACTCTATTGCATAATGTTTTATAAGCTTGTAGATTTTGTTGGGTTCTGTTTTGTTTCCAATTATTCCATGCTATATCTCTTTGCTTCATGAGGTCAAGCCAGTTGGCTGTTAACTACGGTATTTTTGTTTTCTTTACTCTCTTTGTTTGTATGAGGGGTCAGACTATCAATTATTTTTAAGAAAGTAGTACTGAAGTATTGAACAGCATCATTTAGTGGTAGTAGTTTTAGGGGTGACCAGTTTATTCCATTTAGTAGGTTGTTGAGTGTTGCTTGATTGACTCTAGTAGTATTTCTAACTGTTTTTATGGTACGTTCTTTTGGGAGGTGGGTGGTTGCTCTGATGGCAAAGGCTGGAAGATGGTCTCTTAGTGAATTTGGTAGTGTACCTGAGGAGAAGAAACTGGTTGGGTGGGATACAAGGATCCAATCAGGGGTAGAGTGGTTAGTGAAGTCTTTGTTGTATCTTGTAGGTTCAGTGATTAGTTGTTTAAACCCATATAGGTTTATATTTGTGTTTGGAGAGTTTACAGTGATGTTTTGCCAGTTAATATTCAAGTCTCACAAGTTTATGGTTTCTAGTTTGATGTTTTCAGTTGTCCATGACAGTATGTCTTCCAGGATTGGTACATTGCTTCCTGGAGGAACACAGACTGCTACGAGACAACATTTTTTTAGAGTTATTAAGATTTAAGGTATTTACTAGTACTTTCGGTATTAAGGAATTTGTGTGGTTTGTGTGGGTAAAGAGTTATACTGAGTCTGGATAGATATACAAGTTCTAGCCCTCCACCCTTCTTTTTTAGTCTGTCTAGTCTAAAGATGGTGTAGTTAGGTGGCATAATTTCATTATTTTGTATTCCAGAGTGTAGCCAGTTTTCTGTTAGTGCTAAGAAGTCTGGGTTGTATGCAGGGAAGTTATTTTATTGCATAAGCTTCTTAGGTTTAGAGACTTGGAGTTAGGTTGCACATCTGGCCCATGGTTTGGGTGTATATCACCACTTTGTATTAATTTCAGTATTAGGCAAGTTTGCAGTGGGTTGCATTTAGTTTTATGGTATGGATTTAGTGTAGGAAGGGGGTTGATGGTATTGTGGGCTTTTATTTTGTGGTTGGGGTTGTAGGGGAAAGGACAGTAAAATAGCTGCAGGCAGATATTTGAGTAATGCTTTAGTTGTTGGGATATGTTGGTGGAGGATGTAGTGGTGTAGATGCTTTATTTGTAAGTGATGTGGCTGAGCTAAGTAGTAGTAATATTATGAATAAAATGGAGAAAGTTAATATTATCTTATGTGGGGTGTGGGACATAGTGGGTGTTGGTGGGTGGGGTTTATTAGAGTATACGATGAGTCTAATTGTGGTGTTTAGTGAGTGGATAGTTTAAATATATGTTGTTATTTTTGTGAGAAGTGGTGTGATTTGTTGAGAGATGAATGTGGGTGGACTCTGTATTACTATAAATGTAAGGATACACGGGGTGGGAATGGGAGTAGGGGAGCAGAGTGAGCCGAAGTGAGGACAAACAGAGCAGGTGCAACCTGGACCCTCTTTACTTCTGGGTGGGTGGGAATGGGGGTAGGGAAGCGGAGTGAGCCCAAGCGAAGTGAGGACAAATGGAGTTGGTGAGACCTGGATCCTCTTTACTGCTGTCTTCGAAAACAATCAGTAAAGGTATTAAAACCAGGGAAAAAGCAAAAGAAAATGTTACTTAAAAGTAGAGTTTTTAAAACAGAGTGGAATGCCTCTAACAGTGAAATGTAACTTAGATGGACTGAGCACAAAAACACAAATGCTTACTGCACAGCTGTCTGGTGACTGCGGATAGTCTACTGTGCAATAAGAAAAATACTGCTGGTGACTAGAATTAGATTATCGCTAGATGCAGAGCAATGGTATCAGCTGAAAGCCGCTGCTAAAATTAATGGGGTAGCTTACGTTTAATACACATTTAAAATGTTTGTGACACTGTTGGTGAAATGCAAGAGTATTCGAAACCAATCAGTGAACCTTAAGAAAGGTATTTTACTTTGCAGAGTCGTTCTACTTTATACTGTTAAACTAAGACAAGTGTAGACATTATCTAATTTTACCCTGAAATTTTTAAAAGGATATAATATTAAAGCTGGGGTTAGGTACAGATCAAGAGGAGAGGTAATGGTATGCTATTTTATAGATTTAAGTTTTTCTCAAATGAAAACAGACTCTGATTTGGAGGGGGGGAACACTTACTGGAAAGGCTTATGCAGCTGTTGCTTCCTGGTGATGAGCTCGTCAGTACAGTGGATTGAGTAATGAACTATACAGCAGAATGAACTAACACACTAACAATTGTTTAATTTAGTGCAGTTAAGGGAATTTACTGTCTAGACACTTGGAAGTTAGGCACCTACATTAGTTTTAAGTCTCTTTACTTAAAGGATGGGGTCAGTGGGTGCCCGGTGTGCGAGTGAGGTATTGTTGAGGTTTTGTTATGAGGGGTAGAGATCCACCTGACTGGAGGGGTGGCTTGGTTTACTGAAAGAAAAATAAAAAATATAATAAGAGCATTAGGTTAAGTCAGCACATGCTGTGTGACCAGTTGCCAGCAATGGTAGTGCTATGAATAGTAATAGCTCTGGTTAAGCTGCAAGAGTCAGGGGAAGGACATACAGCATCAAGAAGTTAGCCTAGTAAAATAAGTTAAATGATACATAGGAGAGCTATAAAAATGAAAATCATGTGTGCAAGTATGTCGATTAGGAAGAATTAAGCTTTTTAAGATTGGCCTTGGTTTAAACAGTAATCAATAAAATCATCAGGTAATGGTAAAGGTTGCGTCTGCTTCAGTACCTGATGACAAACTTTTTCTTGTGGCGACATACAAAAATTGAGGTGTGAATAATGCCAATGCAATATATGAAATTATCCTTCTGGCTCTATAACAGTAAACAAGGAAACAGAACTTATCTAGGTGCATATGTGACAGTAGTTCATTAAGCAGAAATATCTAAAAGCATCCTGCAGTGTTAAAAACAACAGAAACAGATAGTGTAAGCTGTTGTATTAAATAATTAGGTATTAAACCACAATGTACAGTATACCCTGAATGCAAGAACTTAATGAGGACAATTACATGTCAGGGGAGACAAACAGCTGCTGTTGGATTTGAAAAAAAAGGAAACAAATGGCACCCTGGGTTTATAATACCTCAGGCAATCCAATACAGGACAAGAGCTGGAGTGGGTGGGCTTAAAGACTACAGGGAAGGAGATGGATAGCCAATGGGTAAGTTAACTCAGCAGACACTGAATTGCAAGAGGATTAGAAACCAAGCAGTGAACCTTAAGAAATGGTATGCTACTTTGCACAGTCACTCTATTTTATATTGGTAAATTAAAGCAAGTGTGGACATTATCTAATTTTACCCTGAATTTCTTAAAAGGATATAACATTAAAGCTGGGGTTAGGTACAGAGAGGTAATGGTATGCTCTTTTATAGATTTAAGTTTTTCTCAAAAGAAAACAGACTGTGGTTTGGGGGGATGCTTACTGGAGTGGGTTATGCTGCTGTTGCTTCCTGGCGATGAGCTCATCAGTACAGTATTTTGAGTAAGGAACTATACAGCAAAATATACTAACACTCACTAACACTTGTTTAACTTAGTGCAGTTAAGCCATTTAACTGTCCAGACACTTGGAAGTTAGGTACCTACATTAGTTTTAAGTCTCTTTAGTTACAAGACAGTGTCTGTGGGTGCCTGGTGTGTGAGTGAGGTATTTTTGAGGTTTCCACTTCTTGTTATGGGGGGCAGAGACCCCCTTGAACAGAGGGATGGCTTGGTTTAATGAGAATGATTATACGTACCAGGGGAGACAAACAACTGCTGTGGGATTTGAAAAAAAATAACGAAATAAATAAATAAATAAATAAGCACTGCGAGGTGAGCAGCAGTGCTTACTGCATATTCATGCAGCGCATCGCGTTTAAACATAAATAAGCAAGGTTTCGTGGCTGGCAACAGGGTTGCTAGCCAGGAAACCATGCAAGTAAACACGGATAGCAAACCTGTTTCAATCAGAGCACTGAAGGTCCCCGGTTTTGCAAGGAATGCCACAATGTCCACCAGGTCCAGACAGTTCTCAATCCCTTACTGCAAGACATCTGGACAAAAGCCAACGTAATGGGGGGGGGGGGCAATGACCCAGAAAATAGGGACATATTTGCTCTTTAGAAATGTGCTAGAATAATCAGGGGTTTGTGTTAAGATACAAGTTCTAAAGGATTTGAATTCTGAAACTCAAATGTATGTAATTATTGAGTCACATCAGTCCAGAGATAATCCCAGTGATATGACAGAAAACCACACATTTGATAAGGAATACACCAAAAGATATAAAATCTGGACATTCTCTGAAAATCTGGACAAGTGAGAGGTATGAATTTAAGTATATGGTCCAAACACAGTACAGGACAGTGCATCTACAGTGCGGATTATTGTGAAATCCCATTCCTGGCGTTTTGTACTGAAGTTGTATAAATGATCTGTAAGGCTGCATGGACTGCCATGTAAAATAAGCACTCAGGGGAAGTGTGTGTATTGAATAGGGACACACAAATGAATTGTAGGAATGAACACAGGAAAGAGGACGGGTGAAACAACCTAATGCACAGCAGATGAGGGCAAGTCAATGGAAGTCAGTTGTAGCAGCAACACCAATCACATATCAATATGGTACAGTAGGGACTGCACAGTGAAAATGTGTATTATACGACTGTCAGACAAGGTGACATAACAATGGGGAGGAGATCTGTGTGAGATAAAAAGAAGTTGTGTTCTAACCATAACGTTTCATCTGTGTTGTTCATCTTCATTCATTCATTACTGATGGGTGCCTGTTCTGTCCTCGGAACCGAGTCGGCCTTATAATAAGCTTGTGCCAGCCAAAAAACTCTTGAGCTAAGGTTTTACCCATAGTGCCTCTCCCCCTGTTATCTCAGATCGTGTTTGCTCGTGATAAGGAAAGCAAAGGCTTTTTCTGAGCAAGTTCCCTAAAGCGGGATTTGGACCCAATCGAATCCCCCAGGAGCTTCTTCGAGGGGGAAGGAGGGGTAATGAATGAATGAAATTGAACAACACAGATGGAACGTTATGGTAAGAACATAACTTCCCCTGAAGACCAGATCCAATTTGCAATGAGTGATAAAGGTATGAGAAGTAGCCCAAGTTGCGGCTGCACAGATATCATCCAGTGAAACCCTTGAATGGCTTTCATCCAGTGAAACCCTTGAATGACAAGCCACAGAAGTTGCCACTGATCTAGTGGAATGCACTTTGATTTTACCCGGTAGAAGGATTTTAGTATGTTGGTAGACAAAGCATATACAGTTTCTCAACCACTTAGATAAAGTCACTTTAGAAACAGCATTTCCCAACTTAGGGCCTGAATAGGATAAAAATAACTGGTCTGATTTACGTATTGATTTTGTTCTGTGTAGATAATATCTTAATTGTCTATGCACATCTGGCAAATGAAGGCAGTATTCTCTTTTATTTGAATGGTTAGGAAAAAAGACTGGTAGGTCAATCATCTGGTTAATCATGAGTTCTGAGACAACTTTGGGAAGAAAAGAGGGGTTCGTCCGGAGGGATACTCTGTCCTTATGAAAAGATCATGTAGGGACGTTTTATACATAAGGCTTGAAGCTCAGATGCTATGTGTCTAGCAGAGGTTATGGCTACTAGGAATAGTGATTTCCAGGTTATGAACTTGATATCCCAAGTGGCAGCAGGTTTAAAGGGTGACTGAGTCAAGCAGTATAAAACTAAAGTCAGGCTCCATGGTTCTATTGGCTCTTTGAGGGGTGGTCTGATATGAGAGACCCCCTTCAAGAAAGTCTTCCAGAGACGATGGGAAATTAAGGATGAGTCTTGGAATCCATTATAGAAGTTTGAGATGGCAGCCAAATGTACTCGAATGGTGGATACTGCTGCCCCTCTGCTTCTCAGCCGGAGGGTCTTCTTTAGAAACTGTGGGATCGGGGGAAGAGGGGGGGTAAGCATATAGAAGTCCCATGAGACAATCGTGTATTAGAGCATTCCTCGGGGACTCCTCGTGTGGGGGGATTAGGGCTAAGTAGTTGCTGCATTTGTGATTTGCTGGGGAGGTGCAAAGATTGCAGCAAGGCTGGCCCCAGCGGCTGAAGATCTTCACTGCTATGGTTGAATTGAGGGTCCCCTTGTGAGGCAGGAGAATATATCTGCTCAGTTTGTCCATAATCATGTTGGAATCCCCGGGAATGTGCATTGCAGTTAGAGAGCGGTTGGAAGCTTATCGCTCATTGCCAAATTCTCATAGCTTCTCGACATAACAGGTAGGACTTGTTTCCCCTTTGTTTGTTGATATACCAGACTACTGACATGTTGTCGGACTGGACAGCAATTGTCCCTGACAGGAAGACAGATTAAAATGCTTGCAACGCTAGAAGCACTGCCCTCAGTTCTAGAACACTGATATGCAGATTGGTCTCCAGGGTGGACCACGTGCCTTGAACCATCTTTCCCTGAAAATGCCCCCCCCCACCGTATCAGGGAAGCATCCATGGTCACAGTGGTCTTGGGTTGAGATGGGGAGAAAGGATGACTCCATGGTTCTTTTTCTGGCTTCATCCACCAAATTAAGTCTTGCTTGCATCGGTTTGTTATGTGGATTTGGAAGGACACGGGATGATGATTCGGGTACCACTGCATCAAAAGGAGCCACTGAAGGAGTCTCATGTGTAGTCTCGCCAGAGGAACTATCGTGATTTATGCTGCCACTGGTCCTAGGTGTTGAAGGACCGCTCGAGCTGAAACTGTGTCTTGACAGAGTATCACTTAGAGTTGTGCCCTTAGTCTTTGCAATCTGTGATCTGGAAGAGAGAATAGACAGGACTGGGTATTGAAAGTTGCTCCTACAAATTCCAAGTTTTGAGACGGAGCCAGCTTGCACTTCTCCCAGTTTATACAGATTCCTAGGAATTCTGTCAAAGTTAGAGTGTAGTTTAGAGCCGTTACCAGTAGATGCTTGCTGGGGGTGGTAAGGAGCCAATCATCTAAATATGGAAACACCCGGAATTCTTGCAGTCTCAAGTGAGCTGATACCACTGCCTTGCATTTGGTGAACACTCTGGGGCCTGTAGAGAGCCCGAATGGCAGTGCACGGAATTGGTAATGATTGGCTCCCAGCCAGAAGTGAAGAAACCTTCTGAAGCATTTGTCCATTGTTATGTGGTAATACGTGTCTTGAAGATCCACTAAGCACATCCAATTGTCTTTCTCCAAGAATGTGAGAATAGACTGAACCATGACCATCCGGAATTTGGTTAGGGAAACAAATTTGTTCAGAATGCTGAGATCCAAAATTGGTCTCCAGTCCCCTGTCATTTTTGGCACTAAAAAGAATCTTGAGTAGAATCCGGATCCCATCTGGTCTGATGGGACTGCTTGGACGACTCTTTTTCAACACAGCATTTTTTATCTCTGCTGCCTCCCTTTGACTGGGTGGAACATCGGGAATTTGCTTTAGTGGTTTTCTGAAGGTGTTGAATGGTATGTGGTAACCTCTGGCTATTATCTTCTGCACCCAATAATCCATGGTAACTGACTGCTAAGCAGAGTGGTGCAGAGAGAAACGTCCCCAAACTGCTTGCAGAGGAAAGGAATTGGGCCGCTCTTCAGGAGCACTGATAGGGCTGTCCAGAGAAAGAATCCCTGGACCTTGGGTTACACAGGCCCCCTCTGCCTCTGAAGGGGAGTCTTCCAGAAGAGTTACCCCGATCTGCCCTGGGGAGTAAACCCGCCAAGTGTGTCATGGAAAGGACCCTGGGATTTCTTGTGCCACATCTTTCCACTCCTCTGATTCCTAGAGTATGGATGTTGGGGGGTGGAAAAACATACACCCACGACAGACAGGGTCTTGCCATCCTTCTCACACCTGGCTAACATGTCTTTCACTTTTGGGCCAAATAAGGAGGAAGCTTCCACTGGAGCATTAAGAAAAGAAGACATTAAAGGGTACCCAAAGTCACAAATGCGCATCCAGGCGTGATGTCTCATGACAATGCCTGAATCCGCAGCTCTTGCCTCCCCTTCAGTAGCGTGAAATATCAACCGCATGGACGAGTTGGATATAGATTCCAGAGTTGCAAGCTGTGAGGCAGCTTTGTAACATACTTCATCAGAAACTGCTCCTGCTAAGGTTCCGGAGAGTTCTGAGACCAAGTCTCTCTGAAGCCTAGTAAAATGTATCAGATAGTTCAAAGACAGAATGGCAAAGGTTGATGAGGCAAACACTTGCTTCCCTAGCCTGTCCACTGCCCGAGACTCCCTGTTTGGGAGATGGACAGTCTGGCTCACTCGGCAAGCTCTTTTCTGGTGGCCACTGCCACCACCATCGCGTTTACTGGTAGGCCCTTAGACCAATGTGGCTTTCCTCAGGGGGGGATAAAATTTTGTCTGGTCTCCATGGGATTTGCTCAACAGTATTAGGACTCTTCCATGTGCGCTGCACGATGGGTTGGACTAACTCGTCTGCAGGTGGGGCCACCCAAGAAGTACAAGGTCGAGAAGCCTGCAGGAATACGGACTCCTCAGAAGGGTTGGTGGGCTTCCAGTCTCCTCACTGTTTCAAGATTTCCAGTAGGTCTCCAAAGGAGACATCCTCAGGTGCGACCGTGGGGACCCCTCCCTCCCCTTCATTGTCATCCATATCTTCAGTGAGGGACTCCTCAGGAGAGTCCACATGCTTCCTCTTGCAGGGTACCTCTTCAGCAAGGTTTTCCGAAGAGGACTCTGAAGAGGAGGGCACCCTGTGGTAGAGTACCCTGGGGCTCTTGTGCTCGATGCCCCAATGCGGTGGTCTGTGTTAGCTGTGGCTCGGAGGGAGGACATATTTGGTATTCCGACGCCGACAGTGTCTGCAGAGGCAAGGGCCCGCTCCATCGCCTGGAAAGCAGACCTGCCTGAAGAGGGATGGAAGCCCAGAACAGAGGATAACTTCAGAACCGGAGTCACACCCTGCTCCGATGAACCCAATTCCAAGGATGTAGTCCCAAGGGGACTTGTTACCATGAGGACTCCTGGGACTGTAGTAGACAGTGCCGCAGAAAGAAACTGTGCCGTACCACGCACCGCGGAGCCTGCAGTCCAGTCCCAATCCTGGGGATGATCCTGCTCTGAACAAGTTGAAGGCCAAAGGGTCGAATCCGGGACCGCACTGAGATCCACCAGTGGAACCGAAGACATGGGAACCAAAAAAGACGTCTGTGCAGAAAACTTCGATGCCTGCAAGGAGGTCAAAGGAGGAGAACAAGTTGGAGTCCATGGAGATAGACTCCCACATCCGGATGGGAAAGTCTTGGAAGGTGTAGCAATACCTCTGGCCATCAGTAGCTGGTTCACAAGACGCACCACGTCTAATTCTGAGAGTCTCCTGGTTGATCTTGTCGATATCCCCAACGGGGAGTCAGGCCATTCTAAGAAAGGGCTAAACTGCTGCCCAAGCAAAGGATCCACTGTAGGGGAGTATCAGGTCCGTGCAGAGTGGTCTATCGGCACCAAGATCTCGGGAGTAGAGACCTGTATGGAAGGGGTGTCCGGTATTGGAACAGATGGGACAGACACTGTAGGCAAACTTGGTGTTGTGGATATGATCGGTGCTGTCGTCTGTGTCAAGGTCAGAATTTTTAAAGATGGCACTGAGGTAGAGATCTGCAATTTAGGCAAGGTTGGTGTCGTAGACATTTTTGGTGCCGTAACAAGTGCCAACAAAATTTTAAGATGGTGCCGTTGATGCCAGTTTCGGCTCTAGGGCCAACAAAGTAAATTTTGGTATTTTCTGTCTTGGTTCCTGTTTTCTATCACCAGTGGGTAAAGAAGGAACCAAATGTGGTCTCTTTCTGTGCTCTTTTCTAGGAAGTGGTGAGCCCTCTGACGCAGAAATAGCTTCTGAGAAAGGCGACTTAAGGAGGCCCTTCAAAATCAACTTATTTTTTTCTCTCATTGAGGGTTCGAGAGCTGAACCCTTGGCAAATGGTACAAGGAGGCTGGACTGAAAGATGAGGAACCCCCAGACAATACACACAAGATACATGTGAGTCACAATTTGGCATTCTGCGACCACACTGGTCACACTGCTTGAAACTCGAAGTTCCTTTTCTCTCCGAGATAGTACACAACAAAAATATCAGTTAATAACAAACAGTAAAGGAAAGATAGAGAAAAGTTTTTTTTTTTTTTTGAAGAAAGAAGAAAAAAAGGGGGGGGGGTACCAAAAATGGTATTCAGACATTTACCTCAGAGGGTAAGGGAGAAGGCCGTACCACCAATGGTACTTAAGGATTACCGAGAAGGTAGTTGAAAAAAGGTTAAAGAATGGGTAAAGTTAACGATAAACTATAGAAAAAGTTTAAAATTGTAAAACAAAGAAAAAAATATTTAGAAATCGGATTTTAATATGAAAAAATTTGAAGTACTTAGCTGAGAGCTGGCTTGACATAGGTTCATAGGCTGGTACTAGGCTAACTGCCTTTGCAGGCCATTTTAAGCCTAGCCACTTACCCCATGTGAGAATCAAACCCTGCACCTTCTGTTTGTAAGGCAAACACCTTAACCATTATGCCATCCTCCCACCCCATGGCTTTACGGCTACGCATCAAATGAGATCTGAGGTAACAGGGAGAGGGGCACTAAGGGTAAAAGCTTCACTCAAGAGGTTTTTGGCTGGCACGAGCTTGTTATAAGGCAGACTTGGTTCCGAGGATGGAACCGACACCCATTAGTAAGGAATGAATGAAGATTAACAACATCAGATGCATCTTTACATGAACAATGTGGAAAACATCTATCAGGGATGTTGTATACAATTGAGGTAGGGTGCATTTTGTGAAGCTGTGCAAACTGATTTGCCTGAATATGAGTGTAATCTCAGCAGAGGTCTCCAGCAAATGAGACACAGGTAAAGACTCACGGACAACATTAGAAGTATGTACAATCATGGACAGAATCAGAATAATACCACCAGTAATCCCATGTCTCTGACATAATATATATGATTTAGAGTGATCAGAGAGGGTTATGCACAAACACACTTGTACAATTATTATGACATGTCTGCACTCTAGGAGGGTAATCATGCACACTGTCCTGACACGAAAATCTTCTGGAGGTGTTAGGAAGGACACTGCTACACCTGTATGTGACATTATGATCAAAACAAGCTATTTGACTAGTGTGCATAGCATGTATATATGGCACAATCCACATTGTCACAAATGTTACCCATGCCATAATATTGTCAAACAGCATGTTCTGTATTTATGTCCTGAACAGGTATCACATGTGCATCTGGTATAACACCTTAATGGGGTTTCCGCACCATAAGACAGTAATGTTTATGCCACAAAAAAATACCTAGGTATGGCCAATAAGATGTGTGACAGCTCACTGTGGCAAAGGTAGTACACTTCAGTTACACATCACTGGAAGATGTGTAGTGAGCTACACGAAGACGGGTGCACTGTACTCCGTTATTGGTGTGATGAAGGCTGTGAACTATGGAGGTATTATGGCCTGTGATATGGATTTCTTCTTCTTGGATATCTAATAGATGCAACAGACAGGATGTAGCATTAACAACTCTTAAGTTTGTTGCAGATAGCTAGGATATTACTAGTATCCATTTACTAAAAGATCCATGATGACATGTTAGTCTGCCTCACAGATCAGGAGAGACAAGATGCGTCTATACATGCATGCTTCGGGTGCTGTACCCCCAAGTGACGTGGATGCATGCTGATGTACAGCCTTTTTACAGGAACATAGTTTGTATGGAGGGCTTGTTGAAGTGTGTATTCAACTGCATCAGAAAGGTCTATGTGCTGAGTCATGCAACAGGTGATTTGTGGTGTTGTCACAGCCCATAGATTCTGTGTGATAGGCCTGGATGAAGGGAAGACCGTAAATACTGGCTATCCTGATTTGGCCTACAGTTTGGACACAATCCCCCATGCAAGTATCACTGAAAAACTCACCCAGCTGGAGATAAACCCTTATATCACTAGATGGGTAACCAACTGGCTCACTGACAGAACACACACTGTGAAAGTTGGTGAATCAGCCTACACCAGTGCTTGGTCCTCTACTGTTTGGACTACTTCTCGACAGATCAGGCTGAAGTATATGGCCCTAGGCTTATTGCATTTGCTGATTCTTGCATTTTGGATGAAATCATTGAGTCCACCTGTGATGAGAACATGCTACAGCAGGGGCTACAACAGACAAATGACTGCTGACAAACTCACACAGTCTACAAATAAATGCAAAAATGTGTCTTTGTTTTGTCCTTCAGCAAAATGGAATTCCATGCTACCTACAACATTGACAATAGTCCCACTAAGCTGAAACCCAGTGATAGAAACAATAGGAACACTCATAGATAGCAATCTGAACTTCGACCACAAAGTGTCCGGGTTCCCTATTAAGTAAGCGAACGCTATTTAATCGACAGCTAAATGTCGAAACAGCAAAATCCCGAAGACACGGAACAGCGATTTCTTTCCTAGGGAAAAAAGTTACTGGGCCGTTTTTGGAACTTTGCTGTTTCCTCCACTGTGGTGCAATCTCGGAGTTGATATATTTAAGTAGGGGGTGTGGGGCGCATATTTTGTGTTTGTGTTTTTTACCAGCAATTTTTTTCCCTGTTTTATCGCAATTTTGTGTTTGCATTTTTTTGGGGTTGATTATACAGCGTTCGCTGCTATAATATAGACCCAGTAACCGCACCATTACTGAAAGCCTGTGTTGTGCACACCATAAGTCATGCCATCATATTCAGATCTGAGGATTATATTACAGCACTGTACTCGAACCTCATCAGAAAACTAATGGAGTATAATGCTCTCTTAAACATGTACCTCACCAGACACATGCAGTAGCTGGAGAAACCACAGGTGTTTCTCACCAAGAAAAAGTACAGTTTTGTACCTACCATAAATGTAGATGTTCGAAGATCCACATTGCTGCAGTCCTTACATATGGGTAGTCCGCTATCCTCGGTCGGCCCGAATACCAAAGTATTAGGCTGACGTCGGTCAAGGCGCTTAAAACTGACATCAGGACGTCAGGGTACAAAAGCGCATGACCGACGTCATATCCTCAGTCTTTTCTTGCCCCAGATGTCAGAAGGCCCTAAAAAGAAAGGCCAAAGCCAAAAAACAGCAAAGAACAACCAACCACCCCTGCACTAACCATATTTACAATATTTACAACCCAAACCACACAACCACCTCAAACTACAGAGGGGAAGGAGGGAGGGTAAATTGGACTGCAGCAATGTGGATCTTCGAACATCTACATTTATGGTAGGTACAAAACTGTACTATGTTCTTCATCTCACATTGCTGCAGTCCTTACATATGGGTAGAATCCCAAAGCAGAGGTAAGGGAGGCTGGCAAAACTATAAAGCATTAGGAGCTGCCAAAATGCCCTGTAAAATTGCAGTGGCAAATCCAGCCCTAGATTTAGAGTAAAATGGAAGGTGGTAATGCTTAGAGAAAGTATGCACTGAACTCCAAGTAGCTGCCTCCAAAATATCTTTAGTAGCCACCCCCCTTAAAAAAGCTGTAGAAGTGGCAGTAGCCCTAGTGGAATGAGGCCTAATCCCAGCTGGAATCTCCTTACCATGATGGGAATAACAGAAAGCAATACAAAACCAATCCACTTAGAAATAGTCTGTTTTGAAACAGGTTTGCCCTGAAAACCCAAAGCAAATGAAACAAACAACTGCTGAGACTGCCTGAACCCTTTAGTTCTGCTCAAATAATATCGCAACTGTCTGTGTATATCCAAAGTGTGCAAAATCTTTTCCCCTTTATTTTGGGGTTTGCATAAAAAGTAGGCAAATGAATAGTTTGGTTTAAAGCCACACTAGAAACCACTTTAGGCATAAAGGAAGGGTTAGTGCAAAGATACCCTATCCTTGTGGAAAATTAAGAAAGGCTCAACCGCCATAAGGGCCTGTAATTCAGAAACCCTTCTCGCAGAGGTAATGGCCAACAAAAAAGCAGTCTTCCATGATAAATATTTCAACTCGGCAGTAGCTGCAGGCTCAAAAGGTTGTAGAGTGAGTTTCTCCAACACAAAATTGAGATCCCAAGCAGGAGTAGGAGCTCTACGTGGGGGTCTTATATTCTTTGCCCCTCTAAGGAATTGCTTAAACAAAGGATGAGAAAACAATGGTGGGTCACAGTTATAGTGAGCAGAAATTGCTGCAGCATGAACCTTTATAGAGGAGAAGGACAAACCTTTGTCCAATAACTCAGTAAGGTATTGAAGAGCAACACTTAAATTAGGTTTAGAAACATCAAAGTCCTTTGCTGTACTCCAAATTAAAAATCTCCTCCATTTATCTGCGTAAACTTTCCTTGTACTAGGCCTTGTGGCCTCCAAAATAACATTCAAAACTTGTTGTGGAAGCTGAGACCCTCCAGGGTTTAAAACAGAATATGCCAGGCTGTTAGATGCAGAGACTGAAGTTTGACATTGAGTAAGTGACTGTTCTCCTGAGACAGCAGGTGTGGAATCAAGGCAAAGGCCATGGAGGCTCCTGCACCAGACTTCTCAGTAATGGGTACCAGTGCTGTCGAGGCCAATCCGGAGCTATTAAAATCATGGTTGGCTTGTCCTGTCTGACCTTCAGGAGTACCTTTGGGAGGAGAGGCAGTGGTGGAAAGGCATACACGTGAAGATTGCTCCAATTGAATGAGAGAGCATCCACTTTCCAAGCTGTGGGATGAAACCTTTTGTGCAAAACTTTGGCAACTGGTAATTTAGTGGAGAAGCGAACAGATCTATGTCTGGAGTTCCCCATAACACTGTCAATTTTGAAATACATGAGGATCCAATTTCCACTCGTGGGGATCCATTATTTGTCTGCTCAACACATCTGCTAAGGAGTTCTGTGCTCCTGGCAGAAACCTTGCCTGAAGATTTAGCTGTAAACTGAGAGCAGTCTCCCACAAAATCATTGCTTGTCTGCATAGAGGGTATGAATGTGTCCCCCCTTGCTTGTTGATGTACCACATGACAGTTGTGTTGTCTGTTTGAATCAACACCTGCCCAGGAAGAAGTAAATCCTTGAAAGCTATCAATGCAAATTGGACTGCTAACATCTCCTTCAAGTTGATATGTAAATGTTGAAGTCTGGCAGGCCACGTGTCTTGTACCCATTTTCCATTTAGATGAGCTCCCCAAGCTTTGTCTGAGGCATCTGTCGTTAGAATCTGACTCGCCTCTGGTCGGGTCACAGAGAGTCCCTTGTTTAGGTGACATTCCTGAGCCCACCACAAAAATTCCCTTCGAATGCAAGGTATTATCTGAATGACAGTGTCCATATCTTGGCAGTGTTGCGTCCATACATTTTTGAGATACCATTGTAGCTTCCTCATATGCAGTTTGGCATTGGGAAGTACCAGAATACAAGATTCCATGAACCCCAAGGCTTGAAGGACTGTCCTTGCAGTCAGCCTGGACTGACGAGACAATTGATGGAAATAAAGAGAAAGATTCTTTTGTTTGTCCGGGGTCAAAAAGGCCATCTGGGATGCTGTATTCAGTCTCACACCCAGAAAGCACATGTCCTGAGAGGGTACTAGACTGGACTTTATTTCGTTCACAGAATACCCTAGGCATCTTAACACTGCCATCACATACTGTAAATGATGAAGAAGTTCGTCCTTTCCTTGAGCCAGAATCAGGCAATCGTCCAAATAAGGATAGATTTGTATTCCTCTTAGCCTGAAGAAAGCTATCACTGGAGCCAGAACCTTTGTGAACACTCTGGGCAGTAGATAAGCCAAAGGGCAATGCAGAGAACTGATAATGAGAAGTCCCAGCCCGAAAACGCAGATACTTCCTGCAACTGGCCCTGATAGGAACATGAAGGTAAGCCTCCTTGAGATCCAGAGTCACCATCCAGTGATCTTTGCCCAGCAGAGGTAAAAGCTGTTGTAACGTCAACATTTTGAACTTGGGAATGTCCAGATATGTGTTGAGGATAGATAAATCCAAAATTGGTCTCCACGTGTTCCCTTTCTTTGGTACTAGAAACAGGCGAGAATAAAATCCTAGGCCCACTTCTGGCAGAGGGACCGGTTGTATAGCTCCTATTTGAAGTAGTAGAGAAATCTGTTTGTGAGCCTCTAGTCTTTGCTGAGGAGGAACGTCTGGCATGCCTTTGAAAGGAGGCAAGGTATGGAAATAAAACTTGTAACCTTGGTGTATGACATCCAATACCCATTTGTCCTGGGTAATTAAAATCCAATTTTCCTTGAAGAGTGCCAACCGTCCTCCCAAAGGTGCTGCCAGGCAAGAAGGCTCTGGCAGCTGAAAAGTAGGTCATTGGGCCTGTTTACGAAAGGACTGGCCCCTGCCCTCACTCAAGATTGTGCAGGTGAACTCCATGTTCTAGGTCTGAAGGAACTCTGAGCTCTGCCCCTACCACGCCTAGATCTACCCTAGACTGAGAATCAGAAGAAGGATACGTCCACCCCTTAGCAGGCCAATTTCTACTAAACTTCGGAGGCTGAACTTGCAAAAAATCTTTAACAGTCTGCATAGACTTAGCCTTGTCTTCCATTTTCTTCAAGACTGACTCCACAGGTGGACCAAACAACACTTCAGACTGCAAAGGAGCATCCAAAATCCTTGTCTTAACATGGTCAGAAAAATTCTGATCCTTAAGCCAGGCGTGCCTGCGAAGAACCGAACCAGTGGCAGCCACCCTAGAAGAGGCCTGCAAAGCATCAAAACCACACTGTAAAGAATGCTTACCCACCTGTTCAGAGACATGCACCAAATCTTGTAATTCTTTACACTCAATGCCTTCTGCCAGAGCATCCACCTTAGATTTCAATTGAGAAAGAAGAAAATTCTGATATTTCAACATATGAAACTGGCAATTCAAAGCCCTCATTGCTAAGGTAGAAGATGTATAGACCTTCTTTCCCCATCTATCCAAAGCTCTGGCCTCTTTATCTAGAGGAACCGGATTCTTTACAACAGAGGCCCTGACGCCCTTAGGTCCCTGACTAATAGTTTCTGGGTCCGCCCTAGGACTCTTATAGAGATATTTATGAGCCTCAGGCACCCTGTAATACCTATCCGGTTTAACAGGCGAGGAGGCAGAGAATCAGGATTAAGTGAAGCCTCTGAAAATACATCTTGCACAACATCCAGAACAGGGGTATAGCTAAGGGCCTATGTTGAGGTAAAACAAAAATTCCCTAAGCCTTTTCCGTGAATCAGAGAAGTCCTGACCTTCCCACTTAAAATGTTCCCTCATAGAATGAAGTGTCTCTGAAAAGAAAAATCCTCTGGAGGAGAAGCAGAAGGAGTGGAATCTTCTGCATCAGAATCAGAATAAGGAGTGTACTCCTGCAAGTCTTCAGCCGAAGACTCTGAATCATCCAAGCCTGTTCAAAACTTTCCAACTCTGGCTCCACCCTAGGCCTCTTATCAGGAGGGGCATAGAACCTCTAATCAGAGTAATCAAATCTTCTGCCATTTTAAGCATGTGCTTCTAGGCACAGACCCTGCTGAACTAGGACTGACACCAACAGAAGCTAAACCTGGCCTGCCTCTGGAAGAAGCCTTGGAAACAGAAGGAGGGCCTAACCACCCTGGGAAGGGAGGGAGTACAGAAACCTGAGAAGCCCTTCAGCCTGACCTGCCTCTTGAGAGGCCACATCCTGCAAAAGCAAAGTCTCCCCCTGAGACTCCAGAGAAGCCTCCATCGGAACCACCGGTTCCACCGAAGCCTCTAAAGAACCGGCGTCCGGAACGGACGCCTCATCTTGCCTGGGTTTAACCGCTTTGTCTTTGCGCTTCTTCATGGGCGGGCCGGAGTATCCGACGGCATATTATAATTGCACCGCCATCAAGACCAGCCTAGCACAATCTAACCTTCGCTAATAGTGCGCTTATTAAACCTAGCATAAAGCGACACCCAACGCCGTGCTCAGGCCCCAAACAAGGAATGCACAAAGAATGATAATCCCTATGCGGTATCTGTTTCCCACAAGAAATACAATTATTCACTTTTTCTGACATCCGTAATACACTGAGGCAAGAAAAACAAAATATTCCCAACGGGTACTTAGCCAACTTGGATTCGGTCTGAAACTCCGAACTCGAAAAATTTCAGAACGCCGAACGGCACTTGCAACGCTGCTTCTGCATCGGACCATGCGGCAAAAGACAGATATGACGTCGGTCATGCGCTTTTGTACCCTGACATCCTGATGTCAGTTTTAAGCGCCTTGACCGACGTCAGCCTAATACTTTGGTATTCGGGCCGACCGAGGACAGCGGACTACCCATATGTAAGGACTGCAGCAATGTGAGATGAAGAACATCACAGGACCTACAAACCTTGCCATGACATATGTAGATAGACTAAAAGCCATGTCACCGTAATCTGGATGGTACAGGATGAGGATTTCTGCCTGGCCTCCAGGCCAGTCTCTGACCCTGCCCTGGTGGGAATAGCACACATTCACAAATCAGATATAGCTGAAGACATCAGCAGTGTCTGGTGAGGAGAATATGGTAATAACAGTGTCCCACAAGATGGTGTAAAAGGCTCTCTGTAATGTCAAGCAAGAGCGCACACACACACACACACACTTTGACTACAGTGAGAACAGAACCCCTACCTAAGTACACCGAATACACAACTCAGTACTCTACGCAAGCACCATGACACAAGTCTTATTTTTACAAGACTGCAGGTCAACTTATAGTGGATGATATCAGCAGGACATGTTGGTGAGAAGATGCTGGGTGGCCTGCATGAAATGGATGTGTAGGCACGTGCAAATATCAAAATGCCAGGGGACTGGAGCAATAACTGTAGGATACACACTTCTGTTCTTCAGGCTACACACACACACACACACACACTTGACTGCAGTGAGAACAGAGCCCCTACGGAAGTACACAGACTATAGAAGTCGGTACTTTATGCAAGCGTCACAGCACAAGTCTGAATTTTGCAAGACTGTGGGTCAACTTACAGTGGATGACATCAGCAGGATATGCTGGAGAGAAGATGTTGGCAGGCCTGCACAGATTCATAGGAGGTTACTAGCCTAATGATCCTAGGGCATTTACAAGCCTAGCCATATAAACACACAAATACCCTTACTGAGCATAGTTAAAACGGTCATTATTAGCAGATTGATTTTGTGATTAGCTCTGACTGGCCCTGTCCACGAGGGGCATATGTGCCACCCCACAAGTGAATTTACAATTGCCCAGCCAGTTGTCAAAGTTGCACTTGAAAAGGGTCATTGAAGCATACTGCTTCACATGCAGTGACAGCCTATTACAGAGGAGCAGCAATAGCTCAGAGATGTATCTGTCTACCCAGCAAGTTCTGTTTATGTCACAGGCTAGGCTGAGATCCCTGGAGCAAGTTATTCTTGTCCCATTTGATTTGCAGATATCTAGCATTTCCAGTACGGCAGGGTCTGAGACTGCTATGTAGGCCAAGCATAGGTCACCTCTCAGCAGCCTGCAGGATACTGAGTACTGTGACAGACCTTTCAGTCTTTCCACGTGTGCCATGTTATGGAGACCCTGAATTCTTCCAGTCACAAACCACTGTGTTTTCTCCAGTTGCGGCAGGTGTCTGGTGAGGTACAGACAGAAGACAACATTGTACTTAGTGGTCTGATAAGGGTAGAGTACATCAGAGCTATGACCACCCTGGTCTTAGATGTCTTCTTCTTCTTTCGGCTTTTCTCGGTTAGGGGTCACCACAGTGGATCACCGTCTGCTCATGATTGGCAGTGGAGTTTTACAGTGTCGATTTGCCAGCCCGGCTCCCAACCTTCCCACAGATGGCACACACGCATGCACGAACTCACGCCTAGGGCCAATTTAGTGTGTCCAATCCACCTGCAGCATGTCTTTGGGATGTGGGAGGAAACCGGAGCATCAGGAGGAAACCCAAGTGACCACAGGGAGGACATGCAGACTCTGCACAGAAGGCACCCCAGTCGAGGATCGAACCGGAAAACCTCTTGCTGTAAGGCGGCAATGCTAACTGCTGCACCACCGTGGCCACCCCCCACGTAATGACCTTATTTATGAGGTGCACAGTGTAGAATGTACATCTCACCACTATCAACAAATAGTGACCGAAGGGTAGATTGTTATCAACATGTGTTTCCAAGTCTCGCAACACTGTGTTTGAGCTTAGTGGGGTGCTATGTATATCATAATTGGCAGGGATACTTCAATGCCAAATGGGACAATGAGGCATTTTTTGCTTTAAAGTGAAGTCAGTGAGTTTGGCATCAATCATTTGTGTCAGCCCCTTTTGTAATATGCTAACATAGTTGGGGAACTCTATATGACTGCATCCAGTTGACAGTTATCTGCAAATTTGGCAAGCCACAGGCCATCTAGCTTTACCTGGACTTCAGAGAAATAGTTTCCAAACAGTTAATGGCCCAGCACAGATCCTTGTGGTATAGCACTGGTAAGTGGTCTAGTGGTGGAGGTGCATTCCCCAACTTTGACAGTGTGCATTCTGTCAGTGAGCTAGTTGGCTATCCAGCAACTAATGTACGAGTTATCACCAGATGGTCATGTTTCTCTATGATACCTGAATGGGGGATAGTGTCAAAGGCCTTGGATAAATTAACAAAGCAGCATATCCTGTTATCCCTCTTCCAGGTCTTTGGGGTCATTATTAAAACAGTCCACTATGTTTAATAAGCAAGATCAACCCTTGATAAACCAAAATGGGTCAAGTGTGCTGACAGTCATCTATGTCCCTGTAGATAATGTCCATGCTGATAGCCTCCCTAGCCTTGCAAATAAGGCTTTTTAGCTTATGGGTCATTACTTTTAGTTCTGCCAGTTAACGGATTGATGTGCATTGCACAGCACATATTTAACTTCTGCAAAGTAGGTGGTATATGTGTGAAAAAAGAACTGAGACACCAGGGTTGCTGTGCTTGGGGGAGGCAACACATGCCTGTACTGTAAATACGTGACATATTGTTGGATAGAGTCTTCAATTTGTTATGTTTCCACATGTAATTTCAGGTCATAGACAGGAAATGGACAGTAAACAGCAATAATACATAATATTAATTTTTTCATAAGACAGCGAGCAGCAGGTTTGCATGATGGTTGGCAATGGGTTTGCCCACACAAGATACACATTTCCATTACTTTCCTTGTTTGCGTTCAGTAACACAGGGCAAAAACATGAGCCACATTGCTAAAATCTGACCATTAGTATTCAGTCTATGAAACACACCTGCTGCTTAACTGACTCTGTGGCAGCAGGTAAAATGCATTGACATTTCTTTTTGAGCCCAGATGATACTGGGTTTGAATCCAGGTGTATGCAAGACTTTTAAATACTTTTAAATTATCACTGATAATGTAATGACATTAATTATTTATAGGACATGTATTGCTGCATGTCAGCACAGCACAGTGCGGTTAAGCAAGACTGCACAAGGATAACTCCACAGCATTGCAGCTCACCGTCTCTTGGCAGCAGTACCATGCAAAACTCTGCACAAACACAGAAGCCAAAAAGTGAAGGGATCTATTCCTTTGTGTGTGATTCTATTTCTGACCAGATTACAGGTATTAAAATGGAGTAGATAGAAAAGTGGTGAAATGGGGAGCAAGCAGGGGGAAGAACAAAGAGAAAGCAATACAGGAATGTGCAGGAGGTAGGTAGAAAATAATAATAGCTATCCATTTCTTCAACAGTAAAAACTGATCATCTGTGTAGCATATTAGCTGAATTTGGACTGTACCTGCAGAAAGAGGGGTGACAACAATGTAATCATGCTGTATAGCCAGCTCGACTGAATCAAGTGTGTCAAGAAAA
The DNA here is from genome assembly GCF_019279795.1 of Protopterus annectens. Taxonomy (NCBI): domain Eukaryota; kingdom Metazoa; phylum Chordata; order Ceratodontiformes; family Protopteridae; genus Protopterus; species Protopterus annectens. The sequence goes on from NC_056732.1 coordinate 1,662,127,066, forward strand.
TGTGTACGAAATAGAGAGCTATGTATGGGATGATTTTTTTTTGTGCAACAGGTGCCCATTTTTATTTTTTAATTCAGTAAGAGGACTGCTGCGTAATGGATGCAGGTATGTCTGGGTCAGGTAAGTTAGGTAGATGAGGAAGCAAATACAAACTACAACACAAATAAGACAAGAGACAGAATGGTGATGGACACAAAAGGTTAGGGGACACCACGCTTGGTGTGAGGGAGGGGGCTCGTGGAAATCAAGTTTGGAGACCGTGAGAATCTAGTCCTTACTCATTGGACTGTTATCACTGTCCCCTTACTCTACTGGTGGCTGGAGATTTGGAAGTCTTCTCCTCCTATAGGCCATAAGGGAGATCAGCCTCTCTATCAGGCATAGGTGTACACCAATGGTGCTGTGCACGACCCCTATGCACCATCCCTAGCATCTCTCTGCAGGTGATGAAATCATCACCTATGCCACAGCTCCCAGAGGGTACCACTACACCAGCTTCCAGGGTAGTACTACCTGAGGAAGTGATGCCAGGTTGGTTCGCAGACATGCTGGACATTGGTGCTGGAGCCAATGGAATGGGGAAAGGCTGATCTACTGGGGCTGGCCTACCTCACTGCTGTGTAGCATTTAATGATGTGGTACACATGGATGACCTGGAGACATTTTGGCAACACAACAGAAAATAAAAAAAGAAATAAAAGGGTTGGGGTGAAAGAAAAACGAGAGATAAAATTAGTACCATCATATTATGACATACAATGCATTAACACAATTATGCAACTCTTACCTGAAGTACTTTAAGTATACCTCCTAACAGATACACACTATACTACAGATTGATAAACTTAATCCTTGAAATGTGCACATACTGCACACGTATGTTCCAATTATACAGATTACAAAATGGCATTTGTGCCACTGGTATAGAGTTTTTAATTTAATGTAAATATTATTGAAGAAATAAGAGTATTGTATAGTTGGGAACCATGGTATCTGAACCCACAACCTCTGACTACAGTCAAATATTGGACTCACAACTGTTTTGTGCTACAGACTAATACATGCATACTGGCTTTTACAGTTGGGATATGCATGCTCAATTTGATACAACTGTATAAAAGACCAAAAAAGCTATCTTTAACTTTTAAAGCTACAATAAGACTTCTCGTCTGCTGCACAGATATGACCTGCTTCCCTTGGTCTCTCCAGTTGAGCAACATGAGCCTGACAAATGAAGTCATGTTCTTTGGGAGCTGAGGAAAGAAAAGAACAGAACAGAAGAGCATTATGTATGCCAGTCTTGCCAATATTTAGCTTTCTAAGTCTTACAAGTACTCTCATGTCATTCTTACACAGCTGTTGCATGTCTGGAGTTTAAAACTCATGCAACCAACAGCGAAGTATTACTTTTTCTCCTACATAGGTCATTGAAATTATGCCTGCATTGCTCTCCAGTGCATGGGATACCAGTGACACTAGATACAGCTTGGGCCAAACTATTCCACACCTCAGACTTGTAGTGGGAGCCAGAACAGTCCCCCTGCAGAACCCTTTGGCCATGGTGCTTTACCAGGAGTCCAATAAATATCATGGACACCCCCACCTCTGTGCCCTAAACTTAGCTGATATTTGGCATTAGTTTTATGGGTATCTACTGCTGTAGCCTGGAGATATATACTGGAAACTAGAAGGCAACTGTTAAGTTTGTAGACATGTGACCAAACACATTTGGTCTTCTCTTTACCCAGTGATGAAAATTGATTTTTACACTGTGGGATTCAAACATAGGCATAACGGACAAAACATTTTCTTCCGCAGTGTTGAGTTTCCATCTTTGCCACAGAAGAAGTGCTCAGATAGTCAGGAATCATACATAACACAGGTGACAGTTTGAGGTGTTACACCTATCTGTGTGTGACCTGACAATGTTACTGGATATAGATCCAGCTGTGTATGTGTCTTGGGTAACTGTGAAGGCCATGCAAGTCCAGCTAGCAGAATTATACTTACAGAAATATAGTGGACAGCATACCCTCAGTCATACATCTGAAAACACAATAGCGATGTCTCCTATATACAAGTCATATCACCTCCATTATCTAAAGCATTATAAGTGAGAGTAAATATAATGGGAAGTGGAACAACAGTAAAAGTGTATGGAATATCCTGTATTAAAACTCAGGACCATGTGTATGGCAGTCCTACACTTACACCTATGGCCATAAGAATGTTGAAATAGCACTTGCCTATTTTTCAGTTCACTGCTATACTCTGCACTGTCACAACAGTAAAAAAAAAAAAAAGAAGATGTACATTCTGTACTAGAACCCAGTACCATCTGTACTCCAGCCCTACACTTAATCTGCTGCCACAGGACTAGTTACATGACATTCCCTAATCATTCTTAACGTCTCTGTGTTAACTGTTGTGCAATGCTGCTTAGTGGGTTTGCACAGTGCCCAAAATAATTAATTGAATGTATCTGATTTTAATTATTGTCCGAGTCCTGCCTGCAGGTGTTCAATGGCTGCAACTGCTGGGGAACCTTGCTAACCACCATGCAACGTCACTAAGCACAGTTGTGCGATGAATTACAGAAAATGCAACAATGTGTTACTTTTGACCTTTGTCCTTATACAGAAACCCTGTTTACAGGTGTTCTGTCTAGTCCGTAGGTGGGCAAGTAATCCAGTTTGCACACTGCCTTGCTTCGCACAAACGAGAAATGCACAAACAAACACTAGACACTCATTTTCTCGATTTCCCATGTTTGGGCTAAGCCATGCATCATGCAAACAATGCCACTGCCCCAAAAAAACACAAGAAAAAAGGGGAAAATTAGTTGAAATGAAGAAAAGCAATCTATGACATACATACTGAAGAAATATATTTCTTTCTTTTCTGAAGAAATGTCAAGTAGAGGTCTTTATTTTGCCACTGAAGAAAATGTCCAAAAGTGACCAGACAAACTCCGTACTACTGTATCTGTTATACTTTATTTGTCTCAGAACAAATTTTTGCCAAACAGTTAATTCTGTCAGCACTATTTCAATTCTATTATAACACAGCTAGACAGATGAGGAGACTAAGGCACACACAGTCTAAACATCACCACTGAATGAAACATACTGGCCAGTTTATATACTCTTTTCAACCAATGTTATTTTTAATGTCCTTGTGACTTGGTCTTCTGGTTTCGGTCTGTGTCATGAAAAAGTCCATGGTTATTTCATGCCCTTTTTTGGTTCTCGCTGTATCTGAAGACTTCACAAAAGTCTCTCCAAATCATCTTTGTGTCACTTGACCTGTCTGCATTTTGTTTATTTAATTCTACATCTGAAAGCCAAGAAAGTCAACTTCCTTTTTTTCTATAACAGGATGCATTTACAGTAGTGCCCACAGCTATATGTTATTAATATATAAGCTGAACATAACTGTTCTTGCAAAGCAAGCATATTATTTTGAAAACTGTTGTTTGGCCTTGCACATTTCCTTTCACGGTACACACAGTATATTGGGGAAAAGCATTTTCATTTACACAATATCTATCAATTCCCACTTTTTTTATTTAAGACCCATGAAAATTGTAAGACAATTTACAACAAAATATGATCTTCAGTACTTTGAATCCCTTGGTCTGTTGCAACATACGAATCCCTTGCATTCAATGCTATCTCTTTATACAATGTTACATTACCAACAGCTGTTAATTGATTAACACTTTTATTAACACAAATCTTATAATGACGATAAGAGCAATTAATGCGGAAATTATAGTACCCCATCATGGACACATAGCCATCATTACTTATCTATTTTTAACTGTTTTTATGCTTACTTAAGCAAGTTGTCAGTCTTGCAGTTACGCACAAGCATTTCAAAATCTTGTCAATGTGTTTAGTATGTACACTGTTAAATATAGTTACGCACAAGCATTTCAAAATCTTGTCAATGTGTTTAGTATGTACACTGTTAAATATATGTCTCTCTTCCCATTCCAACATCACTAGGTTGGCGTAGATGGGGGCACACGCAGCCCCCATAGCTACTCCACTCAACTGTTGGAAATATTCCCCTTGGAAGCCTATGTAGTTATTGTCTAGTACGACTTCCATTAACATTTAAAGGAATTCATGGTTTATTTAAATAACACAACTAATTTTTTATCATTCACACATACAGTTGGTGAAAAAAGTATTAACTTCCTTGACATCACAGTTAGCAAAGTTGCACAAGGTTTTAAGTCTAGGATTTTTCGTAAGGAGACATGGTGTAATGGGTACCTACACTTTGATAGTTTTCACCCTTTTCACCAAAAAAGGAGCCTGATTAAAGGACAGGCTGTAAGGTTAGCAAGGATGACTTCAGACTTCGAAGACTTATTCGAAGAATTTGTTTTCTTAGGTGAAAAATTTATAGAGAGGGGGTATCCGAAACTATCTGTTGTTACAATAAAGAATGTTTTATCTTCCTTGGTGACTTGGGACCACTTTTTGTTTTATACAGTTGGTTCAGGATTACTCATGATTTATTATATCTGAGTATCTCTCCCCATTTTTTCTTTGCAACTGTTTTATTGGCGTAGATTGCCTTGTTCTGTTTATAGATTGCTATTATAGAAACAAATTTAAACTTTTGTAAGACTGTTAACAGGCTGTTACTGTACTGATACTGTTTGACTGTTATTAACTTACACTGATTTTTATGAACCAACATGGTGTGCTGCTTTTGCTTGGATTTTTATTAGCTGAAAAATGCTATTTGTAATGACTCTGTACTTTACTACCTGTATGTATTGCTGTGTATTATTACCCGGATGGCAGTTACACCAGTTTGACTAATGATGTTTTTGCTGTACTAGTTTATTTATAAGACTGTTTGCTGTTATATTTTTATGTAATACATTCTTTTGAAAATATGACATTACAGTCCCTGTTTTTTACCAATATTGATCCTGTTTGCTGTATGCATAAGCTGCCTTTGGAGACATACTGTACTTTTAATGTGGGGGGGGGGGTTTGACTCTCTCTTGCTACTATAGAACCTTTTGTCATTTAGGCTTTGTCATAGGTACTGCCTTAAATGTTACTCCATTTCCAGATGCAGATGTGGACTTGCATACCCAACATTTAATTGCATTGTTTATTTGTATTAACTTTACTTTAAATCTGTATGGCTGTAGGTTATGTCTGTGTTTATTCTGAATCTGTCCTGGCTTATTAAACTAGTAAAGTATTTTTCTGTCTTTTACTGTCCCCTTTGTTTAATTAACATTGAGTTTTGTATACTAACATTGTCTTCCATTGCTTTAAAAGATCCCTGTACTTTGCTGCCAACTGATAACCTGTATTTTGTTGATTTATTGCTTTAATGCCTATTGCCTGCCATAATCTGGTATTTTATAGAGTATGCCCATTCAATTTCTCAGTTAGAGCGTCTTCTGTGTGGAGACATGCGTGAATGGGCGTTCCTTCGTTGAAGGTTGTGCATCAGGCCCTGCAAGTCGGCACGTAAAAATCTACTACCAATCATTAGCAGACCGGAGTTCTGCTGTGGCGACCCCCTAACCGGGAAAAGCCGAAAGACCCAACAATACTTTATTTTTTATGTATCCCTCTGTGTTTGTTCCTGTGACTGATTGTCCCCTTAATGTATTTTCTTTATCTTGATTTATTTCCCTATTTTTGGGTTTGAAGAAGTACTATTATCTGCATAGACACCGTTTTGTATTTGACTTTTCTTTCATCTTTTGCAATATGGACAATTCTGTTTAATGTGACCCATTTTCTTACAAGTAAAACATATCACCTGTTTTTCTGAACTTTGTTGTGTATCTGTCTGTCTGTAACCCTGGTGGAGCAGAAGCTGCTCGTGTTCCCCCTGTTTGTTTTTTATCAGACCATGTAGTACATCCCCTTCCTTTCACCATGTAGTCTGCAAGCTGTTTTTGTATATTTCCTATGTGCATCTGCAATACTGCATCCTTTTTATTCAGACCATGTATTCCATCCCCTTCCTTTCACCATGTAGTCTACAAGCTGTTTGTGTACATTTGCTAAGTGCATCTGCATACTTTTTTTAAACTGTCTAGCACTCTGGCTTAATCTCGGAGTCTGTATCTGTGTGTCAGGCAGAAACTGATTTTAAAGCTGCATATGCATTTTGCAGAATATCATTAGCTTTCTGACGGAAAGTACAGTTGTGTACATTTACCATAAAGTTAGAGTGTCTTCACTGTTGCAGTCATGACTGCAAGGTTCTCCCCTGCCGGCAGGCAGTCCTCGGTCGGCCAAAGTCTGGGTCCGGCGTCGGCTGTTCAGTCATGCTCCCTGACGTCAGAGCACCAGGAGTACAAAGCTGACAGCCGACGCCATGTTCTCCAGTTTTTCTTGCCCCAGATGTCAGAAGTTCCAAAATGAGTAAGAACCCATACCCTTTGCAAATACACCTCAGAAGAAGGGTGAAAAAAGGAACCACACAAAAGAAAAAATAAGAGGGGACAGGAGGGAGGGAAACCCAGACTGCAACAGTGAAGACACTCGAACATCTACATTTATGGTAAGTGTACACAACTGTACTATGTTCATCGTGTTTCACTGTTGCAGTCATGACTGTAGGGTAGAATCCCAAAGCAGAATGAAAGGGAGGTGGTCATAAAGTAGAGGGGGCAGCTATAAGGCCCTGCAAGACTGCAGAAGCAAAGCCTGCCCTAGACTTAGAGTAGAGCGGTAGATTGTAGTGCTTGGAAAAAGTATGCACTGAACTCCAAGTTGCAGCTTCCAAAATGTCTTTGGTAGGAACTCCCCTAAGGAAGGCAGCTGTAGTGGCAGTAGCTCTGGTAGAGTGAGTCCTTATACTCCCTGGGATTTGCTTTCCATGGTGTGAATAGCAAAATTTGACTCCATGAGCAATCCATTTAGAAAAGGTCTGTTTTGAAATGGCTTTACCTTGGGAACTTGAAGCATAAGAAACAAACAATTGCTCTGATTTCCTGAAGTCCTTGGTTCTGTCCAGGTAAAAATGTAGTTGTCTGTGTATGTCCAAGGAATGTAAGATCCTTTCCCCTTTATTTTGAGGAGTGGGGAAAAAAGTTGGCAAGTGAATAGTTTGATTTAAAGCCACTTTGGAAACCACCTTAGGCATGAAAGTAGGATTAGTCCTTAAAGACACCCTGTCTTGATGAAAAATAATATAAGGTTCTACAGCCATAAGAGCTTGCAACTCTGAAACTCTCCTGGCAGAGGTCAGAGCTAACAGGATGGCTGTCTTCCAAGATAAAAATTTGATGTCAGATGTGGCAGCAGACTCAAAAGGAGGTAAGGTGAGCTTTTCCAAAACATAGTTGAGATCCCAAGCAGGAATGGGAGGAGATCTAGGGAGCCTTAAGTTCTTAGCTCCTCTGAGAAACTGTCTCATGAGCTGGTGGGAAAAGATTGGAGGGTCTGTATTATAATGAGCAGAAATAGCAGAGGCAAGAATCTTTATGGAAGAGAAAGAGAGACCCTTATGTAAGAGGTCTGTCAGGTAAAGTAAAATCTGAGGAATGTTAGGAATAAGAGGATCAGAATCCTAAGCCTGCATCCAAGAACAAAATCTTTTCCATTTTCCTGCATAAGAATTTCTAGTGCTAGGACGTCTGGCTTCTAAAATGACATCCATAACCTGCTTGGGTAGGAGAGAATAATTCAAAGACCCTGGATTAACCAGGCCGCCAGGCTGAGAGTCTTGACATGGGAGTGTAGAACCTGACCCTGGTGTTGGGACAGAAGGTTCGGAGTCTGTGGCAAAACCCAAGGGGGCTCTAGACAAAGGTTTTTCAGTGTTGGGTACCAAAACTGTCAAGGCCAATTTGCAGCCAGCAAGATTATCATCTTGGGCTTGTCCTGTTTGATCTTTAGTAATACTCGTGGAAGAAGAGGAAGAGGCATATCCCGAGAGGTTTCTCCAACTGAATGATAGTGCATCCACTTTTCAAGCCTGTTCGTGGAAAGTCCTGGTGCAAAAAATCTGTAGTTGACGATTGAGGTGGGATGCAAAGAGGTCTATGTGAGGACATCCCCAGACTGCAGTAATCATCTTGAATATTTCGGTGTCCAGCATCCACTTGTGTGGGTCCGAAAGGTTTCTGCTCAGACTGTCTGCCAGGAAGTTTTGCTTCCCTGGTAGAAACTGTGCTTGAAGGTCCAGATTGCAAGCTAGAGCTGTGTTCCAAAGATCCATGGCTAGTCTGCAAAGGGGATAGGAATGAGATCCCCCTTGCTTGTTTATGTACCACATACCTGTGGTGTTGTCTGTCCATATCAGTAGTTGTCCTGGTTGTAGAAGATTCCTGAAGGCCAATAGAGCTTTCTGAACGGCTAACATTTCCTTTAAATTGATATGCAGGTGCTTCTGATCCTTTGTCCAAAGCCCCTGCAGACAGTTGCCCTGAAAATGGGCTCCCCATGCATAATCTGAGGCGTCCGTGGTCAGTATCTGAGTGGCAGGAGGCAGACAGAAGGGTTTTCCTTTGTTTAGAGTACATGCCTTGGACCACCAAAGGAATTCCTTTTGAAGACAAGGCAGGACGGAGATCAGTATGTCTAAACTGTGGCAATGCTGAAACCATACACTTTTTAGGTACCACTGTATTTTCCTCATATGTAGTCTTGCATATGGTACGAGAAGGATGCAGGAGGTCATGTAACCCAAAGCCTGCAGGAATCTCCTTGCAGATAGCCGAGTTAAAGTTGCCAAAGTTTTGAAAGCTGAGGCCAGCTGTAATTGTTTTTCACATGTCAGAAATGCCATCTGGGTTGTTGTGTTTAGAGAAGCGCCCAGAAAAATTATCTGTTGTGAGGGTGTCAAATTTGACTTTTTTATGTTTACAGCGAATCCCAGGAACTTGAGAAGATTCTGAACAAACTCTAGATTTTTTATTTTTTTATTTTATTTTTTTTATTTAACATTTGTTGACTGGGAATGTCCGACTAGGTTCCACAGAGCCTGTTTTCAGCGGAGGTCTGGGGAGAAACGCTCCAGATGCATATCTTTGGAATGTGGGAGGAAACCGGAGTACCCAAAGAAAACCCACGCGAACACAGGGAGAACATGCAAACTCCACACAGAAGGCACCCCAGCCGAGAAATGAACCGTAGAACCTCTTGCTGTGAGGCGACAACGTTAACTGCTGCACCACTGTGGTGGAGTAAGTCATCCTTGCTGTCTTCCTGAATAAGACAGTCGTCCAGATAAGGGTAAATTTGAATTCCCTTGAGTCTGCAATAAGCTACTACTGGAGCCAGGCATTTGGTAAAGACCCTGGGCGCAGTAGACAATCCAAAGGGCAGCGCAGAGAATTGATAGTGCCTCGAACCGGCCTTGAACCTGAGGTATTTTCTGCGTTCTTGCCTGATGGGAATGTGTAAATATGCCTCCTTTAAATCCAAAGTCACCATCCATGCATTTTTGGTCAGGATTGGAAGTAGCTGATGTAGAGTAAGCATCTTGAATTTTGGTATCTCTAGAAAAGTGTTCAAGACTGACAGATCCAGAATGGGTCTCCATGAATTTTGCTTCCTGGGGACTAGAAAGAGCCTTGAGTAAAAACCTTGTCCCATTTCTGAAAGTGGAACTAGTTCTATGGCTTTCATAGCCAAGAGAGCTTCCACCTGGTTTAAGGCCTCTGACCATTGATGTTTTGGAAGATCTGGCCATCCGCTTGGCCTTGGTAGGGTATGAAAATGGAATCTGTAACCTCTTGAAACTACATCCAGAACCCACTTGTCTTGGGTTATATGAGTCCAATTTAGGTGAAAAAGAGAAAGTTTTCCTCCGAGAGGGGCTTCCAGGCAAGAAGTTCCTGCAGCCCAACAGAGGGGGGTCATTGAGTCTGTTTCCTATGAGTGTGCGACCTGTCCTCTCCTCCCCTAGGGGTGGAAGCAGTCCACTGTCTTGGTCTATAAGAGGCTTGCGTTTGAGGCCTTCCTCGGGAGCGTCTGTATCTACCCCTCTGAGGCCTGTCTGAATTGGGAAAGGACCAATTTTTTGTAGGCCAATTCCTACTAAATCTGGGTGGCTGTACTTGTAAGAAACCTTTAACTGTTTGCATGGATTTTGCCTTGTCCTCCATCTTTTTAATTACCTCTTCAGCTTTAGATCCAAACAAAACATTATGCTGAACAGGAGCATCCAATAACTTAGCTTTTACTTGATCTGGCAAATTTTGTTCCTTTAACCAAGCATGCCTTCTAATTACTGTGCCAGAGGCAGCAGCCCTACAAGAAGCCTCCAAGGCATCAAATCCACAGTGTAAACCATGCTTCCCAACTTGTTCAGTGGCATGCATTAAGTCATGTAACTCCTTATCATCTGCACAGGCGGAAATGGAAGTTAGCTTTTGTTTTAGAACAGACAGGAGAAATTGCTGGTATTTCAGCATATGAAACTGACAGTTTAAAGCCCTAATAGATAAAGTAGCAGAAGTGTACACTTTTTTGCCCCATCTTTCTAAAGATCTGGAATCTTTCTCAGTGGGAATGGGGTTTTTAGCAGAAGCGGCCTTTACGCCCTTAGGACCCTGAGAAATAGTTTCAGGGTCAGCAGTAGGGTTCTTGTATAAAAACTGGTGGGAATCAGGAACCCTATAGTATCTGTCTGGCTTAACAGGAGCTGGAGGAAAAGAATCAGGAGTTAAGTAAGCCTCAAAAAGCATCATCCACAATATCCAAAATAGGAGGAATAGCCAGGGTCTATGTTGGGAAGAAGAAGAAAATCCCTTAGTCTTTTCTTAGATTCTGAATACTCCTGTCCTTCCCAGTGGAAATGTTCCCTCATTTCATGCAAAGTTTCCCCAAAAGAGAAATCCTCAGGGGGAGAAGCTGAAGGAATGGATTCCTCAGCATCAGAATCCTCATAAGGAGGGAAAGAATATTCCTGGTCAGAAGAAGAAACTGAAGAAACAAAAGCCTGATCAGAGGAGTCATAATAAACTTCCTGCCTTGGCCTTTTATCTGGAGGGGGATGTGAACCCCTAATCATAGTAAGTAAGTCCTCTGCCATCTTAAGTAACTGTTTCTGAGACTTGGGAGCAGGATCAGAAGAGGCCTGGGCTGCAGTCTTTGATTTGGAAGGAGTCTTTGCCTTTGTCTTTGGCTTTGCCTTTATTAGAAGCTGAGTAGGCCTGAAACCCCCTTCGGAAGCCGGTACCTGTACAGCGGCTCCGGACCCATCCGAAGGAGCACTGTCCGCAGGTCCTGCAACAGAAATATTCAAAGGCCTAGTTGGCTCCTCGTGGGAGTCCGTTTCGGCTATCGGTTCCGAAATGGCCGACAACAGGGGCTGCAAAAGCGCCTCACTGACGACGGCCGAACCTGAAGCTGGCTCTGCTTATGCGATATCGTCTGATTTGGACCTCGGAGGCCTGTCCTTGCGTCTTTTGTGAACTCCGGTAGCCGGAACCGTATCAGACGACATTTTGTAATTAAAACGCCTACCGAAGTAATGAAATGCAAAATCGTACCTTCGTTTATGATTGAATCTAGCACAAAACCGACAACTAGCTACGTCGTGGTCAGGGCCTAAACAAGGAATACAATAAGAATGAAAATCCTTATGAGGTATTTGCTTCCCACATGAAATACATTTATTAACTTTTTCTGACATCGGACTGGAGCAAGAAAAAGTTTCTCCAACGGGGTACTTAGCTTTGAGTAGGAGAAGAAAGTCTTCGGACTGAAGTTTGTTTAGAAAAAATTGTCAGGAGTCAGCCGACCGGCACTTGCGAACTGCTATCACCGCACGGCAAGAAAGACTGGAGAACATGGCGTCGGCTGTCAGCTTTGTACTCCTGGCGCTCTGACGTCAGGGAGCATAACTGACCAGCCGACGCCGGACGCAGACTTTGGGATTCTGGCCGACCGAGGACTGCCTTGCCGGCAGGGGAGAACCCTACAGTCATGACTGCAACAGTGAAACACGATGAACATCTGCTTAAACATAACATCTTGCCTGACTAAAACATTATTTTGTTTTTTCTGTCATGCTATTTAGACTGTCTGTAAAACAGCTACGCGAGTCTAGACACCCACCTGTTTTAGCTGCTTGCTTTGCTTTGCCATTTGCCAAAGCATTTGCTATAGTCTTTCCTGTATATTTTTTATTTGCTTTTATTTTGACAATACTAAACTTTTCCTGTAAATCATTTTGGGACTTAATGTTCATAACTCTCGTACTGGAGCATATTTTAGGGGTTTGCCAACACAGCTGATGACTCCCCTTTCCCCTTCTGACCCAAACTGGCATGTGTAAATGCAAAAAAACATTTAAATAAAGCATTATTTGAAATAAACCACACATTGTATGTCAACCACTGTTTAAATGCCAATATACTGAAACAAAATTATTTTTTTTTGTCTTGCTACTGAGGCAGAATCTGTAATAAACAAGACAACTGAGATATATCAGCAGGATAAATAACTGTCATTTCTGCTGAACCCTACTAAATATAAACCTTGCTGGGCTTCTTCTGTCTTGTCATATTAACCTCTGTGTACTTTGTGCCTTTAGTAAATGTTGTTGGGCTCTATCTGATTATTACTTTAAACCAGAAATGTCATTATGTAAAGTCTGAACGCTAGGCTGAGTCTGTTCCTCTAAATGGCATTACTGTCCCTTACTACTGTCTCTAGGAAAATTTTGAAAAGCTGTGAAAACCTTTTCTTTAAAAGGTTAATATTGATAGCACACTGTACTATGTTAGAACTTTGTTGTTTTAGTGCATTTGCAATATTTACTATAAATAACATTTTTATGTAGTCTATTACATTACTAACAATAATTACATACACTTGTACTGTATGAGATTTAGGTGACTGTAGAAAGTACATTTAACTGTTGTATATGTGAAGAACTAATAACGATAGAATCAAACAGATTGTTTATCAGAATGGGATATATCTTATGGTATGGCTTACATACTAGACTCCTGTGACAAGATAGACAGAAGTTAGGACAGTTACTTTTTTTTTAAAATGTAAAACAAGTAATCTCCGTGGTATCCCCGAAGTCTCAAAACAACCCACTAAAGTGTAGTGGGTCCAAAAACAAAACAGTGTAAGAAACTTCTCTGTGTGGAAGATTTTCAGTCCATATATTTCTAATCACTGCATATTAATCAGATCAGACAATAGTAGTAGACATAGCAAACATAAACTCAAGTCAAAACAAAACAAAAAGTAACTGTTAGAAAAATATGTATTAATGTGTGTATTAGTAATATGCTTAGTGCATTCACAGCCTAAAAGAGTTAACACATTTATTCTATTTCATACTGCACAAATCTGTACAAACTGCAGTTGCCTTTGACCTTGTACTGTCAGCTAAATATTGCTTGTGCCTTGGAAATTTACTGAGAAGCACATGATTTCTGCTTGCGTTAGGAAAATAATGAATAGAACAATACTGCTTATATGAAACTTAGACAGGAAGTTCCGCTGTGCCATGAGAACATACACAGCTGTAGAAGTAATAGATAATTAGGACCAAGCCTGCTTGAAAATATAAACTGCAATCAGCATTTGCTTGTATCATAAAAGTACCTTGAAAAGTAACAGTTTACAATAGATGCTTGTAAATGAAGTACTGGTCACCAAGGCCAGGTTGTTTTTCTAAAAAGTTTCTCACAAATCTAGTCATGTCAGCAGAAAATCTGAAGTAACACCTGCTGTAGAACAATGCTTAAAGTTGTGTTTGATTACGTCAGCTTAGAAGGCCTTGTCTTGTAAAACAGTATAAGAATGAACGTACTTCCTGTTAGTAGTTAGACAAATCCTTGTATTTGCATGTTTTTGTCTCCTTGCTGTTAAAGTGCCTTAACTGAACCTTACGTGTATTGGTCTTTGAAGTTTTTTCCTTTGACAGTAATAATAGAAAATATATAATTGTACAGCATTACTAAGTATTTGAAAGTAATCCAAGCAAGGCAGGCATACTGTTTCCAGTCGAAAATCCTTTAAGTACACAGACAAGTGATCCAAGTAAAACAAAAATAGAGTAATAATTTCCTCACAAGCTTTCTAAATATATATATATATATATATACTTTTATCAGGCATGGAAGTGGTTTATTGTGCTGTAAAACAAAGTGTTATTGGTACACATGTTAAATTCACATCCCTTCCCCCATCAGTGTGACATTCAAGCTGATCCTGCCCTACTTAGTAGCTGTCATAATAATATACAACCCTTATGTACTTTAAATAAAATTATATAATGATGCGGTACCTCTTATTTAACCAAATTACTAAGTAGATTATTAAGTCTGTGATTTTATCAAAGACAATATACTACATGGCTGGAAATATATAAAGAAAACAGCTTCAACAGAAACAAGTTAGCAAACTGTGCAAATCAACAGATAAATCCCAAAGCCACAGGACCCGAAGCCAGATATTAAAATGCACAAAACTTTTAATAAGTCACGACTACTTATTAAAAGTTTTGTGCATTTTAATATCTGGCTTCGGGTCCTGTGGCTTTGGGATTTATCTGGAAATATATCAACTTTAGTTCATTTGGCAATCAAAAAATATATATAAATATACATTTTGCATGTAAAAATCAATTTCTATTTTCATAACCTATTGTTAACAAAGATCACTTTCGTCCTTCAAGACTTCTTTAAGTCTGTGTACAAGAACCCTAAAAACCTATATAATTGTATAATTAGTTAGTATTGTTATTACACATCATTTTGAGTAAAGTGGAAGAAAGAACCAGAAAAAAATAAAAAGAAAAAAAAATGTATGTATGATGGTATACACTTACATTTCAACTGATTTAAAATAGTATTTAAAACCAATTTGTAGAATAAAATAAATTAAAATACAATTAGTTATGTAAACAATGTGGCAATTTTTTAAGTTCCAGTGCACTTTTAATTGAACAGCAGTAGTTTAGTCCAGGCTTCCTAAAAGAGTTCAGCTTTAATTGCCACATGAGTTCATGTTTCTCCAGAATATTCGGGATGTCTCCTTCACGATCACCCATGTCTATGTGATCCAGGATCTGGAACTTAAAACCTGTGTGTCTTTTATGAAGAGAAAGGTGTTTGGCTAGTGCATTATTTTTACATCCAGAGTGGATTTCTGACAGATGACAATCCTAAGCTTGAGTTTATTTACAGTGTTGCCCACATAGAATGCATCACATTCATTGCACTGTGCCCTGTAAATTACTTTTTTAGAGTTACAGTCTGCACTGGTTTTAATGATCTTCTTTAAATAAGGGCAATAAAAACTATCACCTTGCTGTATAAATTTACAAAATGTACAATTAGTTTCACATATTTTAGTGCTTTTCTCACATGGTCTAGGTTTAAATTCAACAAAACTTCTAATGTTCCTGGCCTTCCTATAAACAAATGATGGGGCTTCGCCTAAGATGTTAATCAGAAAAGGGTTTCCTGTGACAATGTCCCAGTTTTCTTACTTTTACATTTACAAACACAACTGTTATCTAATGTCTGAACATCACAGATTTCAGATTTACATTTCATGTCTAACACAGAAGGTTTAAACCATGTTAATTTATATATACAATATGTGGGCACTGTAAAATTAACTGTCTGTACTTGCATCCATGTTATAACTGTGAAGAAAGTATCGTAATTTATGCAGAAGACAAGCAGGTGATCAGCCTGAAGTAAATCTGGAAAAGGCCGGTGTTTCTCTACTGACGAATTGTAGGTGGTCTGACGCAGGACAGCTTCCACGGCGGTGCTCTGTGTCCACCAACAAAGTACTGGAACTGTTTCTCTGTTAAGGCACTGGAACTGTCAGTCTGTTGAACTAACATTAAGTAGTAGGGATCCCTCTGTAATATTAACTGCTGGTAACAGATATATAGTCACAGTCACTGGCCAAGGCTCGCCACTGAAGAAATAGATTTCTTTTTTTTTTCTTTCTTTTCTGAAGAAATGTCAAGCAGAGGTCTTTATTTTGCCACTGAAGAAAATGTCCAAAAGTGACCAGACAAACTCTGTACTACTGCATCTGTTATACTTCGTCTCAGAACAAATTCTTGCCAAACAGTTAATTCTGTCAGAGTTATTTCAATTCTATTATAACACAGCTAAACAGAAGGCACACACAGTCTAAACGTCACCACTGTATGAAACATATTTATATACTCTTTTCAACCAATGTTATTTTTAATGTCCTTGTGACTTGTTCTTCTGGTTTCTGTCTGTGTCATGAAAAGGTCCATGGTTATTTCATGCCCTTTTTTTGGTTCTAGCTATATCTGAAGACTTCACAAAAGTCTCTCCACATCATCTTTGTGTCACTTGACCTGTCTGCATTTTGTTTATTTAATTCTACATCTGAAAGTCAAGAAAGTCAACTTCCTTTTTTCTATAACAGGATGCATTTACAGTATTGCTCACAGCTATATGTTATGAATATCTAAGCTAAACATAACTGTTCTTGCAAAGCAAGCATATTATTTTGAAAACTGTTGTTTGGCCTTGCACATTTTCTTTCACAGTACACACAGTATATTGGGGAAAAGCATTTTAATTTACACAATATCTATCACACACTACAAAATGTTAGTCATATGGCATTTCTACATAGATCTGGATTTGAACTCTCACTTCAGAACCCTCAGAACACAGTAAGGGTGCCTTATCCCTCTTTGCACACAAACAGCTTTGCAGCAAGGAACTGAAATCATTCTGCATTCAACCAACTCCAGCATCATCTACAGTAATATGAAACCATTTAACTGTTACTTGTACATTTACTATTTTTGGATGTATTGCACTAAGTGATCGCACACCCACTTATGAGCATTGCTTGGAAATATGCAACTCTGTCTTACATCACTGTGTTTATTGGTCATTCTTCTCTTATCTGACTAGCTGACTAATAATCTGAGACATGCAGTCTGTAAGCCATTCTATATCAGTGTCCTTAAAATGTGTGAGGATACTAAATCATCTTCTTTCGGCTGTTCCTATTAGGGGTTGCCATAGCGGATCATCTGCTTCCATTTCTTCCGGTCCTCTGCATCTTGCTCTGTCAAACCAACCACCTGCATGTCCTCTCTCACCACATCCATAAACCTCATCTTAGGCCTTCCGCTTTTCCTGTTACCTGGCAGCTTCATCCTTAGCATCTTTTTCCCAATATACTCTGCATCCCCCCTCAGCACATGTCCAAACCAACATAATCTTGCCTCTCTGGCTTTGTCCCCAAACCTTCCAACTTGGGCTGACCCTCTAATATACTTATTCCTAATCCTGTCCACCCTTGTCACAACCCAGTGCAAATCTTAACATCTTTAACTCTGCCACGTCCAGATCTGACTCCTGCCTTTTTGTCAATGCCACTGTCTCCAACCCATATAACATAGCTGGTCTCACTACCCTCTTGTAGACGTTCCCTTTCACTCTTACTGGTACTTGTCTGTCACAAGTCACTCCTGCCACTCTTCTCCACCCACTCCATCCTGCCTGTACTCTCTTCTTCACCCCTCTTCCACACTAACCATTACTCTGAACTGTTGATCCCAAGTATTTAAACTCATTCACCTTCGCCACCTCTACTCCATGCATCCTCACCATTCCTCTATCCTCCCACTCATTCACACACACATATTATTAGCCCTGCTGACCTTCATTCCTCTTCTCTCTAGAGCACATCTCCACCTCTCCAGGGTCTCCTCCACCTGTTCCTTACTCTCACTACAGATCACAATGTCATCTGCAAACATCATAGTCCACAGGGACTCCTGTCTGATCTTGTCTGTCAACCGGATATTAAATAATATAATATGCGGTTGTCAACAAATAAAGTGGAGGTTGGATGTTAATGAAAAGAAGCTGTGAATTGTGTGCTGCTTACTTACATTTCCAACCTTGACAAAATTACATCTAACACTTTGTCTAACCTGACACACCCACTGGATGTAGGGCAGTCTGTATTGCTGCTGTGTTTTCCTTTTCCCTACCAGTAATCATTCACAGTAGCAATCCATTAAAAACAAACACTGAGGGAGTGCCTGCATTATATTTACATCTGAAACATGGAGCCAAGTATTTGGGATTCAGCAATTCTAATGAGTTCACATCTCATTTGCATCTTCACAGTGCTGACAGCTCTGAATCTACACCATACAAAGGCAACAGTATAGCTAGGGAAACTGAAGGTGAGAAGACTTGTTTATTTGGAGTACAAAGGATACATCTGCACAGAGGATTACTGAACTTGAGAAGGTATGCTTGCATTTTGTCAGCTACATACTGCATATGCTGAAATGTAATTAAGAAAAAGCTGTATAATAGTTTATATATATATAAATATACGATTAGCAAAGGCTTTTACACTTTTATCTGTATGCATGTTAGACGTGTACTGGTGGCATGGGCATGTCTGTCAGGACATTTCACAGGTATGCATGACTGGCAATACCTTAATATGGAATGTTCTATGTTAAATCTGTAGACATGTTTCAGGGACAGTTCATTTGATAGCACTTTTAGCATTTTAAAGATGGTTTGTTAGCAAAATGTGTCATTTGCCTCTTCTTTTAGGAGTGGGGGAGCAAAGCTTTATTTCTGTTATTGCACAAACAAGGATATGTTGCTATTGTTACTCTCCTTTTTTGCATGCAACCTGTTGTTCATATTTCAAATCTCTAGACTGTTTTATGTTCCTCAGTGGGTAATACTGAAATCCTGCCTTTTCTGTTTTATTTGGGAACAGTTACTTCGTAGTTATGTGTATTACCCTTCTATTGTCTTTTAGGCCACCTAGGATAATGCCACCCAAAAGTCTCAATCTTCAAAATACACCCTTCACTGACATTAAGAATCAGGTCACTGTTGAAGTTTTTAGGCGACATGGTACCTTCCTGCTTGAGACGGGAAGTGGAGATATGTCAGGCAGAAAGCAGATTTGGTAGCAGATTGTCACAGACATTAATGTAGTTGGTGGCCAAAGCAGGGCATATGCCTAGGTGCCCCATAAGGCCACTGACATGATCTAATCGGCACGGAGGAGAGCAGCTGGACGTGATCGGATGGGTACTGGGTGGGCCTACTACACAGCCTCCACTAACAGCAAATTAATAGTTCCTGTCCACTGTCAGGGATCCAGACAGCTCCCAGGAAAGTGCAGAACAGTGTGCCCTTGACATTGGTGCTACTGTTTCAGAGACAGCATGCATGTCCCAGGAGGAGCTTCACAGTAAACTTTTGTATCTCAATCATTAAATACTGTTGTATAGTAAAACAGTTTAAATCAATACATTAGTTCTGTTTCACAAGATTTTTTTTCCATGAGGGGTTGAAGATTGCTACAGTTAACACATTCTGATTGATTACACATAGGCTTAGATTGGAGTTGTCATACAAGCTCTTGATGAAAGCATAGTTAATGGACATATAAAGGGGGAAAAGTATTACCCCATGTGTTACTGCTAATTGCAATGATGTTATACTTACCTTTTGCTTAACTTCTTCTAGGACCATCAGGCATACAGAGGATACCATAATCTGCACATGGTAAGCCAAACATTTTTCTGTCAGTACTGATGAGCAATTCAAATAAATATTTTAGTGGGTGATGTTGATGTCAGCACTGTGGTGTGTATTGCTGTACTGTCTAATACTGGCAGCAACTGTTATTTTGTTAGCATATATTGGACTGTAATAGTGTAGGTATTAATTGTGTCTGTGTTTGTTGCTCATTATCACAGATGATCCTGACAGTGGAAGTGTGGGACTTCTACCACCTGAAGCCAGAGTATCAGCAGACTCTGATGATGATGGTAACCAAACAGTGGCACCGTTGGGGGGTTCAGAGGTTGAATCTAACACTGAGGTTGACATACAACCATCCCCTGAAATTCCATTGGACACAGCCAGTAGGCCTATACATACCAATTCTAGTGAGCCCACAGATATTGGGCAGGTGGAGGGTGAGACAATGGAAAAGGGAAGTGTGATTACTATGGCTTCAGTGCCTGTTAACTTTGGCTGTAGCCAAAGTGTGATTGAGGTGCCAAGCAGGAGGGTTGTTAGTGGTGTTCGCAGGCAGCCTGCTGTCCATCCTCCACCTGATCCAGATATCTCTTTCCATGCCACACAATGTATGTTTAGGGCCATCATGGAAGCACTGGCATGTTCCCAAAGATATTCCACATAAATGCTTAGGGTTGTAGATGTGGCACAGGCTGACATCATGACTGCACCTACTGAGTTGCCAATTCAATGGATCGGATGAATGACATGTTGGAATGAGTGGTGTCTGTGAAGGAATATCTGCTGGGAGGGGGACGGCATCCTCGTGGGCATAGATGAGCCACATCATTTGCTGTTAGCCAACATGGCCATGCCCAATCATGCTTCCATATTGACAGTACTTCCACTGCTCCATCAGTGGGGTGAGCTGTCTATACCCAGATGTAGCAGGCCATGGGGTCATGGTCCTGGATGTACTCAGGAGGGGAGCTCTTCCAGCAGATATAAGTCACGTTCAGGTAGCAGAATTGCATCTGACTTTGGGCATGGATGTGCCAGTGCAACCCTAGGCAGAACTAGTTCTTGTGGTCGGGGACGAAAATGATGAAAGTACAGCTGCATACACTTAACATAAATGTAGATGTTCGAGTGTCTTCACTATTGCAGTCATTACATTTTGGTTATCCCTGCTGGGGTAGCCCTTGGCCGGCCTGAATACCAGAGTTTTAGTATTTCTGCGTCGGTTGCTGTTGCTGGTAGACGGTTGTCAGAGGTATAAAGGAAGGCAGCTGATGCCATTACATCAGTTTTTCTTGCCCTGACCTGTCAGGAGCCCCCAAGGTAGGAGGCCAGAATCTGGTGGCAGATCCCAACCAGTGGAAAAAATCAGTATGTCTCTTCTTAGGAAAGGAGAACAACAAAAGAATAAGAAAAGGGGGAATGAGGGGAGGGAAACCAGGACTGCAACAGTGAAGACACTCGAACATCTACATTTATGGTAAGTGTACACAACTGTACTATGTTCTTCGTGTTTCACTGTTGCAGTCATTACATTTGGGAAGATTCCCAAAGCTGAGGAGATGGGTGGAGGCAGTCAAGGGGAGCTAGGGGTTGGCTAGCATGCCCTGCAAGACTGCAGAAACAAACCCTGCCATGGATTTAGAAAAGAGACGCAGATAGTAGTGCTTGGTAAAGGTGTGAAAAGATGTCCAAGTGGCAGCCTCCAGGATGTCCCTGGTGGGGACCCCTCTGAGGAAGGCTGCAGAGGTGGAGGCTGCCCTGGTGGAATGGGTCCTAACCCCCTTGGGGGAGGCTTCCCATGCTGTTTGTAGCAGAAATGGATGCAGTGTGTTATCCATTTGGAAATGGTTTGCTTGGCGATGACTTTAACGTCTGACCCTGAAGCAAAGCTAACCAGCAGCTGATCACACTTTCTGAAGGGCTTTGTCCTGTTCAGATAGTACCTGAGCTGTCTGTGTACATTTACAGAGTGCAGAATCCTTTCCCCCTTGTTTTGAGGGTTAGGAAAGAAGGTAGGCAAGTGGATGGATTGGTTGAGGGCCACACTGGATACCACCTTGGGCATAAAGGATGGGTTGGTCCTGAGGGAGACCCTGCCTGCATGGAAGATGATGAAAGGTTCCACTGCCATTAGTGCTTGTATCTCAGAAACTCTTCTGGCTGAGGTTATGGCCAGGAGGAAGGCAGTCTTCCAGGAGAGAAGTTTTAGATCTGCATAAGAAGCTGGTTCGAAGGGAGGCAGGGTGAGCTTCTCCAAGACAAACTTAGGGTCCCCAAGAGGGGGTTGGTGCCCTTCTGGGGGCCTTAGGTTGTTAGCCCCTCTGAGGAACTGTCTGATCAGAGAGTATGAGAATAGTGGTTGCTCAGTGCAAAAATGAGCTGAAATAGCTGAGGCGTGGATTTTTACGGAAGAAAAGGAGAGACCACTGCGTAGTAGGTCAGCTAAATAATCCAGGATAAGAGGGATGGAGGGCTGTGCCTTATTGGCCCCCTTTGCCTGGATCCAGGCGCAGAACCTTTTCCATTTATTTGCAAGGGATTTTCTGGTGCTAGGGCGTCGGGCCTCAAGGATAATGTCCAGAACCTGTTTGCTTAGGAGGGCAGATTGGTCAGGGATCAGGGTTATAATCCAAGCTGCCAAATTGAGAGTCTGTAAGTGGGGGTGCATGAATTTCCTTGCCCTCTGGGTTAGGAGGTCGGGAGTCTAAGGAAGCTGCCAAGGAGGCAGTGGGGACAGACTGCGCAGCAATGGGTACCAGTACTGTCTGGGCCAGTCTGGAGCTATGAGAATGGCTCTTGGTTTTTCCTCTCTTATTTTGATCAGCACCTTGGAATTGAGAGGTAGGGGAGGGAAGGCATAGTCCGAAAGGTTTGCCCAGGGGAAGGTCAGGGCATCTACTCTCCATGCCATGCAGTGATGTTGTTCTCTGGTGCAGAATTTGCTGAGCAGATGGTTGGTGTGGGTCGACCTCTGGGGTTCCCCATTTCAGAGTTATTTGTAAGAAAGTATTTCTGTTGAGCTGCCACTCGTGGGGGTCCAGCACTTGTCTGCTTAATTGGTCTGCCAGGGTGTTGATAGAGCCTAGAAGGTATTGTGCTATTAGGTGCAGACGCATGGAGGAAGCTGTGAACCAAAGGGTCATGGCCAGCCTGCACAGTGGGTAGGAGTGAGTTCCTCCCTGCTTGATGTACCACATTACTGTGGTGTTGTCTGTTCTGCTCAGGAGAGCCCCTGGAGAGAGAAAGGGTTTGAAAGCTAGCAAGACCTGCTGTACTGTCATCATCTCTTTTAGATGTGCAGGGGGAGTTGCTGGGGATTCCATTGTCCTTGTATGCACCTGCCATCCAGGTGAGCCCCCAAGTGGGCGGCAGAGGGTGGGTGGAAGGGCAGTCCATTGTTCTGGGAACAGGCTGTTGCCCACCAAAGGAATTCTGCCCTTAGGCAAGGAATAAGAAGAATGCAAGATGACATGAACCCCTGAGCTTGCAGGATTTTCCTTGCAGTGAGCTGGAGCCCGGTGACCAGTTGTGTGAAGTAAGCTGGCAGAAAACCTTGTTTTTCTGGAGTGAGGAATGCCATCTGGGATGATGTGTCCAGACTTGCTCCCAGGAAAATTATCCTCTTGGTGGGTACCTGCTTGGATTTCTTTTCATTGATTGTGTACCCCAAAAACGTAAGTAGGTCCTTTAATAATGTCAGGTCCCTGAGCAGCTTTTCCTGGCTGTCTGCCTGAATAAGGCAGTTGTCTAAGTAAGGATAAATCTGAATATTTGTCTGCAATAAGCAATGACTGGTGCCAGGTATTTTGTGAAAACTCTGGGAGCAGTAGATAAGCCAAAGGGAAGTGCTGAGCGCCTGCCCTGAATTGAAGACATTTTCTGCAGGACTCCTTGATGGGGATGTGGAGGTAGGCCTCTTTTAGTTCAAGTGTGACCAGCCAAGCATCCTTGGAAAGCATGGATAGCAACTGTTGGAGGGTAGCATTTTGAAATTTGGAATCACCAGGAAGGTGTTTAGGATGAACAAGTCAAGTAAATATGGGGCGTCAGGTGCCCTCTTTTTTGGGTACCAAGAAGAGTCTTGAGTAGAAGCCTTGGCCTTTGTGCTCTGCAGGAATGCTTTCTACTGCTCTCAAGGAAGTCAAGGGGTGGATTTGTTCTAGAGCCTCCGCCCAGTGATTTGGTGGTAAGTCTGAGTACCATTTGGTGATTGGAAGGGTGTGGAAGGAAAATCTATACCTTTGAGAGACTATTTTGAGGACCCATTGGTCCTTGGTGATGGTGTGCCAGTTGTTTGAGTAAATAGAGGGTCTCCCCCCTAGGGGTAGGAGTTGTTGGGCAAAGGTGGGAGGGGGTGGTGGTGAGTCATTGGGAGTTCTTTTTATAGGGGGGCGGCTTAGAACTCCCTTGCTTGGGAGTGGACGCAGTCCACTGCCGTGATCTCTGAAGTCCACAGGACTGCAGCCTATGGGGCCTGTTCCCCCGGGACTTAGGTTGGCTCTGCTTACTAGGTGCAGGGAAGGACCAGTGTTTGGAGGGGAAGTGCCTGCCGAACCGAGGGGGTTGCACTTGTAAAAAAAAATCATGCATCGATTTGGCCTTTTCTTCCATCTTTTTTAGCATCTCTTCTGCTTTTGTACCAAATAAGGTATCTTTGTGCAAAGGTGCATCTAGCAATTACGACTTTACATGGTCTGGCAGAGGTTGTTCCTTAAGCCATGCATGCCTTCTAATGACAGATCCGGTGACTACTGCCCTGCAAGAAGCTTCTAGGGTATCAAAACCACAGTGTAAGGAGTGCTTGGTTACTTGACAAACAGAATGCATTCATTTCTGTAAACCTTTAGACTCTGCACATGCAGGAAAAGCATTTTCTTAAGAAGTTTCAAGGTATGCTGTTGGTATTTTAGCTTGTGGAACTGACAGTTTAGTGCTCTGATAGCAAGAGTAGCAGAGGTATATACTTTTTTATCCCATCTGTCCAGAGCTCTGGAATCCCTATCAGAGGGAGTGGGATTCTTGGCTGAACCTCCAGGTCCGCAGTACGATTTCTGAGAAGATATTTGTAAGAGTCAGGGACTCTAATACCTGTCAGGCTTTCTGGGAACCGGGGGGGGGGGGTGTGTCAGGGCTCAAGCTGGATTCAAGGAAGACATCATCCACTACTTCTAGGACTGGGGGGTATGGCTAAGGGCCTGTGTGGAGGCAGGTCCAGAAATTCCCTGAATCTCTTTTTAGATTGAATATAATCGTGGCTTTCCCATTTAAAATGCTCCCTGAGAGTATGCAGGGTTTCCCCAAAAGAGAAATCCTCTGGGGGGGAGGCTGAGGGAATTGAGTTCTCTGCATCAGAATCCTCATATGTAGAGAGGGGCGCATGTCATCTTCATACACAAATGCATCAGACTGTTCTGAATCTTGGTCAGACAAATTGTCTGGGAACAGATCTCTTTTCCTTTTAGAGGGAGTGGCTTGGCTACCCCTAATCAGCATGATAAGATCTTCTACCATTGTAAGCATTTGGGACTGAAGTAGAGGTATAGGTGCTAATGGGTGGCTGTGGATTGGTTTCTTGGGAGTGGTTTTACTTCTGGGCCTAAGGCACTCAGCTGGTTTTGTGTCAGAAAAGAAGTTGGTTTAAGTCTGGAATTGGTAGTGCGAAGGACCTCCTCAGAAGCTGACCCATCCAAGGTAGAGACGACCACAGGTTCGACAGACGAAGAAGACTTCTGCGGCATAGCGGACTCCGAAAGGTTCTCGGTAGAGGTCTGCGAATTAACTAAAGCGGGCATCAGGGGCTGCAAAAGTGCCTCACTGAATTCCAGAGAACTGACAACCAGCTTAGCGGTAGCGTCACTGGAAGGTTTACTCCTGTGTGGTTTGTCTCTGTCTATCTTTACCTTTTTTTTCGGAAGATCTGCTGTCGGATGGCTGACGGAAGCCATATTGGAATTAGAGGACGAAAATATCTGGCTACAATAAGGGCCCGATGAATGGTTCTGGCGTTAAAGCACAGAACTGACAACGAGGGACGTTGTGGTCTGCGCTTAGACAAGTGATTTAGTAGGAATGGAAATCCTGCTGTGGTATCTGCTTTTCACAGGCGAGACAATTATTAACTTTTTCTGACACCAGTTAATGCAAGAAAAAAGGATCCCCAAACGGGGTACTTAGCTTTCGAAGACTTCAACTTCAATTCAGAAACGAACTCGGGTAGCGACCGACCGGCACTCGTGCGAACTGCTTCGGCTTCTGGCTCCACAGCAAGAAAGACTGATGTAATGGCATCGGCTGCCTTCCTTTATATCTCTGATGACCTGACGTCAGTCTACAAGCAACAGCAACTAACGCAGAAATGCTAAGACTCTGGTATTCAGGCTGGCCGAGGGCTACTCCAGCAGGGATAACCCAAATGTAATGACTGCAACAGTGAAACACGAAGAACATCTGCCACCTCTACCACGCACGGCTCACACCTGTCCAACATACCAATACATAGAGCTAGCACAGAGCTTGGTTGTGTTTATGCAGACACTCACCCACCAATTTCACCTGGAGAACCCCTACAGACACACACACAACAGTTACATGGTTCAGCCATGCAGCTTAAAACATTTTGTCTCTCGGGCCATTTGTTGCTTTATCCAAATGTCTGCCTGCTTTTCTTTCTTACTCACACACACAATCACCAACCTTTTGTGTCAGCCTACGCTTCCTGCTGCCCCCCCCCCCCCCAACACACTGTACAAGTGATAAATGTGTCATATCCCTGTTTTGTATCTTTTGAATTCAGGGATAGATAAGCTTTATGTCTGATGCTCAGGATGCACAGCTGACTTAATGCTTATTATATCTGCATTTGTGATGTTGAACTGGTAATTGTACCTTTGACTTATATTGGTCTTAGAAAGTTACACAACTGATAGCATCAAAATTTTCCAACTTTATTGTGAATGATCTTGTGAGGGCTGTGAAGTCTGAAACTGCAATGTTTATCATTACTTTCTAACTTCTCTAATGGATTTTCCAGTACAAACGTATGGTGCTACACTGAGGGCATGCAGTGACCATCACTACTTTTGACAGGTATGACTGTGTGAATCTTTGATGGAGGCCTACTACTTAATAATGGGCAAATACAAGTCAAATAAGTCTCTGCTGTCACATGTTAAGGTCACTTCTGTAAAAATTACCCACCTTTTACTTACTTACACTACCAAGTAACAAAATGCAAGGCTATGCCAGTCATTTATATTATTATACAATACACTCCAGCTTCAACACTGACCTTGTAAATCCAGCAGTTGCAACAGTTTTAGTTCAAGGCTGACTGCCTGAAGCAAGCAGTATACAGCCAATACATGGGGAGGAGTTGTCTGGCATCAATGTTACTATATATATATGTGCATAGGAGGAAAGTTTTAGGCCCTTAGGTGGTGCGTGAGTGTGCTATGTACTGTCTCTTAGCCAATGCAAGGGCATATTAAGCACGCCTACATCTGCTGACACCCACAGCAACTGCTGCTTCCCTCTCTGACTCCACACCTGAAAGTGGCTGTAGGGACCGCAGCATTGGTGGTGGGATGTGTGCTTCTTCCCACTGCTGATCCTAATGAAGCTGTTTTCTTAGGATGATGTTGTATAGCATGGCACATAATGTGAATATTTCAGTACATCCCCCAGATGTGTATCTAGGGACTGAAACTGCAACTTCAGTAGCCCAAACAAACGCTCTATGATATTTCTGGTTTGAGTGTGACTCATTATGGCATTCTTCAGCGTGTGTGTGCATTTCTGATGGGGGTGTCATCCGCCATGGTTCCAGTGTATACCTGCATCTCCCAGTAAATGACCCTGTCGGATATCCCCCCTAGTGAACATTAGATACAGTTGGGATGTGTGCCAGTTATGTGAGTCATGGTAACTGCCAGGGTTTCCAGCACACACATTCAGGATGATTCAGTGGCACTGCACACTTCATAGTTAATAAAGTGAAAGCCCTTTCTATTGATGTAGAGCCTTCCCTGTTCCCTTGGTGGTGCCTTAATTTCTACGTGTGTGCAAACTATGGCACCAAGTACTTCAGGGTAGTGTGTTACAGAGTACAACTCCAGCATATTTCTGGCCCTATCCTCAGGAGTATGGGGAAAATATATGTGGTCACTAGCATGTTGGAGTATAGCATTCAAGAACTGATGGAGGATCCTGGATGCGGACGCCTGTGACACACCCAGCATGTATCTTAGTCTCTGAAAGACACCTGTAGCTAAGATTCTAAGTGCTACACAAACCTTTGTCTTCAGTGGGATGGGTTCCCCTAGGTTTGCCCTGGATCCAAGCTGAGGTTGACAGAGGTTGCAGGGATCCTGTACTGTGTTTCTATCCACACTGTAGCACCCTACAACTTCCACATCATGTAGGTTGTAATAAGTTACCCAAGGTCTGAAAACCTTTCTCCTTCTTGGCCGTGGCTTATTAGCAGCAGCAGTATAGACTTCAGCCTGTTGCACATACACATGAATTAAAGCAACAGCAGCCCCTAATATCGTTTCTGTGTAGACTCCTTTCCGTGGCTGTATTCCAATAGGTTTTGGAATTCACAGGAAAAACCAGTACTGAGTCTACATGGTTGCTTATAGCTTGCTGAATAGCTTCTCCATCTTGGACTGCAAATTAAGAGCGGTCACTGAATCTCAAACTGACACAAATGGGAGAGACAAACAATTGGTGTCAGAGCCATGGACTAAACCTAAATGCCAAGAGATGCATAATAGTATCCTTCAGGAAGTCATCCACCCCTGGTAATTATCATATTGACAACACACCCTTAGAGTTGACCCAGTAGTTACAGACTTAGGGACACACATAGATAGTAACCTAGCATTTGACCATCACGAGTCTACAGTAATGAGGGAATCATTCTATGTTGTGCAACATATTTATTTATTTTAATTAATTAATTTATTTATTTACATTTGTTTATTGGGTAGTGTCCAATTGGGCTGGTGGCCCAATTTCAGTGGAGACCCTGGGAGAAAATCACCAGAAAATACAAGACAGATAAAAGACACACACAAATACATTAGCAAGAATCAAAAATAATTACCATACAAAGTTTTGTAAACAAAAAGATTAGATAATATTCTTCAATATAGCTACAGCATTATAAAAGTAAAATCACAAGGAGCTGGACAACTAAGTAAAAACTGATAACAGACAGAGACCAGACCTAACTGAAAAGACATGTGTCAGTGTTACATAATCACTGAGATTTTGGATTACTGAAATATGTACAGAACAAAAAGGCAGTGATGAAGCGATTTGATTGTAACATTTGAGGACTACTAGCCATTGAGCTGTAATAGTGGAAAAGAGTATAGATGAGGTAAAAATGAGCAAAGGAGCGGAAGAGTAGGAGACAGGATGTATCCAGGGGGACTACAGTGGCAAAGCCAGTTGCTTTTAAGATGTTCTTTTATTTTCGTTTTAAATGAATAGTAGCAGGTGGTGCATTGTATGCTTAGGGGAAGAGCATTCCAAGACTTAGCTACTTTGAGTAGAGGGAGTCACCATGGTAGTTATGTGACTGTGTTATTCTGAGCAGTGGCCTACTGGAAGACCCAAGGGACCTGCTGTTTACCTGTAGCTGGAGAAAGGTAGTATTTGCAGGGAAGCTATGAGGGTTCTGTACAATTTTGTGGCAAGGGTAAATTGGTTTAAGGTTAACAGGCTTTGAAGTTCTAGCCAGTTAAGTTGAAGAAGAGCCAAACAATGATGGGTTTTATTGGGATGGTTTTTGGCAAACTTTGCAATTTTGTTGTAAGCAGGATGCAAGGTTGTGCAAGTCAGCCTTGCATAAGCTGGTAAAGATATGAGAGCAGTAGCAAGGTATAGAGAGTAGCTGAGATCTAGCCATGGTTAGTCTGGCTTGGGGTGTTGGGCAAGGTTTGGCTCTGTAGATAGCACCGAGCTGGACCTGACTTTTCATAAACAAAGGTATAAACACAGGTATAGCATCTAGGTCCAAGGAAGTCATTGTTTCACTATATCCGGCATGCATCAGACCTATCATTGAGTAAAATGCTCCCTTTGGTATGTACCTAACCAGGTATATTCAAACAACTTTAACATCCTCAGAGGCTCCACATTAAAAGAATACAGGGCATAAGTAACATGTCCTATGTGGAACGCCTCAAGGCCCTATCCCTGTATTCCATCTCCTACAGCCTGTTGAGAGGACATCTATGCCTTGCATACAAGGCATTGCCAGACCCCATTCTGATGGACCTCCTGCATATCTGCAAAACAAACTGCACCAGAATGAACAATTGTAAAGACTTAAAAGTGGTCTCTGATATAAATAGGACTTGCTGGAGAGACAGCTATGCAGCCCATAGGCTACCCCTTCTCTGGAACAGGCTCCCCATCCATGTGAAGTAGAGTTCCTCCTTAACCCAATTCAAGTGTAACTTAAACAACTGGCTGTGGAACAGGAAATTCATCCCTGGTTTGGCACCTATGTCTCTCATATTTAATCTCTCAAGTCCCTGCTTACACTTATCAAGGGTAGCAGAACTTGTCAGAGATTTGGAATGCCTGACTAGGCTTTAAAAGGCCCTTGTGGCCATTAGCATAATAAACACCTATGAACCTAATAGCTTTTACTGTTCACAAGATATTTACATTTGTTTGGCTTAAACTTTTTTAATCTTATTTTTCAGAAAATGTTCTGGAATCTAAGGATGCATGTAGGCTGCTGGAGGTATGATGCTCCACGTAAGTTAGACAAGTTAAACATACTTTGGAAGCTTAAAGGAAAATGTTTACAGAAAAAAGCAGAAAAACAAAAAGTTTAAGCATTTTTCCTTGTGGATATGAACACTTGGTTTGATAGGTGTCTATGTAGATGTCAAGCTATTACTTTATAAATTGTTGTGAGACCTTATGATAAGTAAATGTTCAGTACTTTGCCTGAGGATATGAGAATCTGGGTGACAGATCAAAGTAGAATATTGCTGAAAAAAATGGGCAAACATGGTGATATCTGTTTAACCAGCAAGGCACAGCTGTACAAGAAGGGGGTACCCAGCACTACACATAGGTATAAGGGAACTTATGGGTGCATTCCAAACCTTTAAGTCAGGTTTCAAAGCCAAAAGGGAAAATAGTGGTTCAAGTCAAGGTCTTTGAGTAAAACATTTCAGTGTAACCAAAAATTACAGAGCTAACAGATGCAGAACCACAGTAATGATGAACTGTCGTGAAACTGCAGCTGCCCCAGATTATCACAAGGGCTTGTACCCTATTCTAGAAGGGTAAAAAACATTGTTAATAGGGATAGTGCATCACACATACCTATTGTTAAGCCAGAAATTGTTAGAGAACAACATTACTTGCCAGGGCGGTCCACTCTAGGTAAGGCCATATGAGGGACAATTGTTCAGTTGTAACCGGAAAACGTTCATCTGCACTGAGAAAGGAACAGAAAAACAAGCAGTTGGCTATACTTAGTGATATCCTAGCAAATGTACTAATAGATAATGGCTTTGGTGACACACTACCTTGTGTACGTGAAGTCACATGCAGCAAGATACTGAAAAAATCAAGGAGGAAAGGTATTAGAGGCCCAGCCAATGCCATGCTTCCAACAGGGTATGATGACATGGCTACTACAAGAAAAGTCACCTACTAGCAGTTAACCTGAACCAGAGCTGCAGCTATCAGAAGTTACTGAACTGCCTCAAGAAGAGGTCAGGAGGGAAAAGATGTTCAGTGGCAGTAAGTCTAAACCTGACATACAGCTGTCCAAGATACTAGATGGGGAAGTGGGAAGAATCACAAAGGCAAATTTGAAGCCGACACAGCTCTCAGATCGTATGATACAAGACTTGAGGGAGGAGGACAAATATATTCCTCATTCTCATTGGCAGATGGAGGCAGGGCATAAGAGATTGTTGTACAGAAAACTGGCACCCAATGTGGGGCTAGAAAATAAAGTGATGCATCAACTGGTAGCCCCAATGGCTACCAGCAGGTGTTTCTAGCCATTACCCATATCATCAATTTTTTCTGGCCATACTGGCATAACTTGCACAGAATTTGTACTGGCCAGCCATTGCAAAAGATATAACAGCACTCCCACAAAATGTTTAAGCAGTATGAAAAGGTTGACAAGGTAAGAAATAAAGACAAGATGCACCCAGAATGGCAGATCACCATGCAGACCGAACCAAAGGGATATATATATATATATATATATATATATATATATATATATATATATATATATATATATAGCTATATCTATACACACACACATAGTTGTAGTAAGTTTTGAAAGTAAAGTTCTCCTTTGAACTTTATTTTTATTGGAATGGTGTACTAATAACTGTTGAAGCTCGAGTGATTAAATAAAGCCAACCGTGGGTAAATCTTCAGTATACCACAACCACAGAGTCGGTTACTGCTATTATACAATGACATTATTTACAAAAAAAATACTTTTCTTAAAATTATGTCTTTGTATAACGGTGTTCTTCCGCCTGTGGTGGTATACTGCTTCCTTGTGTTGATGTACTACACATGCGTATGGGACTTGCATTCCCACACATGCCCAGTACATCAATGCTTTGAAATGGAAGCAACAGAGAAATGAAAGTCTCCGTTGCTCCCGTTTTTTTTTGTTTTGTTTTTTTAATTTAAAAAAAAAAGTTTTGGACACTTTATACCAACGGAAAAAAAGAGTTTGGGCGACCGGACCATTTTCCGTTGGTGTATTGTGGGATTTACAATGGGCACGCTGGCCAATCAGTGTGCACGTTTTGTAATATTAATGGGGGGGGGGTCATTGTATATTTATGAGTAACACATATTTATTAAGTTTAGTGCTTCAATGTCATATTTTCTACTGTTAGAATCATTCATTTTTACTGGAAAATATGGATAAATTTTCTGCAAAACAATTTTTATCAAGTTTCAGTTACTGTAGTAAGACTGCATCAGAAAGCCCCTGTCTGTCATAGTTCTCATGAAATTTTCAGACAGCAATACTGGAAAAAAGTGAACTAAACGGAGGTAAATATAATTAGTTTTCAGGGAAAAAAATGTAAAAACCACACAAAGCCTGTAAAAAGAAGTTATGTCTTACCATAATGTTCCATCTGTGTTGTCGATCTTCATTAATCCTTAACTGTGGGCTCAGTTCCGAGCCTCAGAACCGACTCATCCTTTTACTTCAGCTCGCGCCTTCCAAACTCTCAAACTAGGCTCTACCCATAATGCTCCTCTCTAAATTACCTCAGATCAAGTTTGCCTAAATTAGTGGCAGACAAATAGTAAATAAAAGAATAGACCAGTTATTTGTTCCTATTATGAAGCCAGTCCTGGGAGAATTTGATCCACTGACAGTCTCAGGGTGGGGGAAGGAGGGAGGGGATGTCGAGGATTGGTGAAGATGTACGACACAGATGGAACGTTATGTTAAGACATAACTTCTTTACGTGATGCTGTCAATCTTCACGTAATCCTTGACTGTAGGACAGAGTCCCCAGCTACCTGGGAGATTTCACAAAAGTATTATTTCTAAGCACCATCAAACCGAATGAAGCTCATCCCCTAGAGACCTGATCTAATTTGTAATGAGTGACAAAGGTATGAGGAGAAGACCATGTGTCTGCTGCACAAATGTCATATAAAGAAGCTCTGGTATGAAAAACTGCAGAAGTTGACACAGCTTTGGTTGAGTGGGCTTTCACAGGATTGAGGAAGATGAAGTCCTCTAGAATGACATATAAATGTGATATAACCTCAGAGCCATTTAGTTAAGGTTACATTGGTAACTGGGTTACCCAAGGAAAGAGAGGAAATGGCAACAAATAATTGTTCAGGATTTTCTGAAAACCTTTGTTCTATGGAGATAAAATGTAGTCGTCTGTGAACGTCTAATAAATGTAGGGAACATTCCCCTTTATTTCAGAAGTTAGGAAAAAAAGACAGGAAGTTGTAGTGTTTGATGTTGGATTCTGAGACTACCTTTGGCAAGAAGGAAGGATTAGTCCTGAGGGAGATCCTGTCTTTGTGAAATATTATGCAAGGGGGTTTTTGCAGGACAAGACTTGAATTTCAGATAGTCTTCTGGCAGAAGTTATTGCCACTAGGAATAAA
This sequence comes from Protopterus annectens, assembly GCF_019279795.1. Classification (NCBI taxonomy): domain Eukaryota; kingdom Metazoa; phylum Chordata; order Ceratodontiformes; family Protopteridae; genus Protopterus; species Protopterus annectens. The sequence goes on from NC_056732.1 coordinate 1,662,160,754, forward strand.
GTATGTAGCTGATGGTTCTAAGGGGGGGGGGGGAGTAAGGGACTGCAGAATTAGGGTTAGATCCCAAGGAGCAATGGGCTCTTTAAATTGAGGTTTTAACATTAGAATTCCATTCAAAAAGGCTTTACAAAGTTTGTGACATAAGGGATAAGCCATCAAAACTGGTATGGAAATTAGATATCGCAGATAGATGAACTTTAACTGTAGAGGCTGAAGAGCCAGTGTGATAACGGTCAGCTACGAAATCCAATATTTTATGCACAGGGACTGTATAAGGGTCTAGAGCACTACTGAAAGCCCATCTAGCAAATTTTTCCCATTTACTCTGGCACAGTTTCCTAGTAGAAGGTTTATAAAGGGCCACAATGACTTGACAGATAGGAGAGGAAAGGGCAGAGTGCCTGGCAATTATGGGAATTGGAGAAGTCATGCATTCAGCTTGAGATGTTGGGAGATTCGGATGAACCATTCCCTCTGGATGAGACAATAGAGCTAGAGCTGTTGTCCAGAAGCCAAGGTTTCCGAAGTAGATGAGGCCAAACGAAGAGAAACCAAACTTGCAGAGGCCAGAACAGGACAATGAGGATTACTGTGTTCTTCGACCTCTTAGCTTTCTTCCCTAAACAAAGATATCAGGGGAGTTGGAAGAAAGCCATAGAGACGACCAGGGGGCCAATCGTGCAGAAGAACGTCCCTCAGTGAATCCCCCGGAGGGGGATAAAGACAAAGTAACTGCTGCTCTGGTTGTTGAGAGGGGGCGCAAACAGATTGCAGCAAGGTTGGCCCCAGTGACAGAAGATCTTTTTCATCACCACAGGATTGACAGACCACTTGTGAGGCATCAAAATCATTCTAATCAGCTTGTCCACTATCATGTTGGAGCTCTCCAGAATATGCGTTGCCATGAGAAAGCGGTTGGAAGAAATCACCCATTGCCAAACTCTGAGAGCTTCTCGACAAAGTGGGAAAATTTGATTCCTCCTTGTTTGTTGAAGTACCAGACCACTGACATGTTGCCTGTTTGGATTGCTACTGTTCCTAGAAGGGCATCTTCTAATTCTTACAATGCTAACAGCACTGCCCTCATCTCTAGCACACTGATGTGCAAACTGACCTCCTGATGGACCAGGTGCCTTGGACTGCCCTTCCCAGATAATGCTCCCCCATCCTATCTGGGAAGCATCAGTGGTCACTATGGCTTGGGGCTGTGGAAGGATAAAAGGACGGCCCAAGAGAATTTTGTTGGAGTGGAGCCACCACGACAGTTCTTGTTTACAGTGGTCGGTGATCAATAGGTTGTGTGACATCGACTGATTTATCAGAGACCACTGAGAGGCCAAAAGCCATTGGAGGATTCGTATGTGATATCTGGCTAAAGGAACTAGACTGACTGAGGCTGCCATCGAACCTAGTGCTTGTACGACTAATATGGCTGGGACATTTCTGTACCGGATAATCTGACTGACTTGTGATCTGATTCTTTGAAGTCTTTCTACTGGGAGTGAAGTGAGACCTGAAACTGTGTCTAACAGAGCTCCGATGAATTCTAGCTGTTGGGATGGTTGCAGATTTGACTTTTTGTCATTTACTGAAATGCTTAGAGAAGTGTAAAGATGCAAAGTTTAGTCTCTGGCCCTTTCTAGTTGATGCCTGGTGGTAGCAGTGAGGAGCCAGATATGGAAACACCTAGAATCCTTGCAGTCTGAGATGAGTGGTTACCACTGCCATGCATTTCATAAACACCCTGGGGGCTGTGGTGAGACCAAAGGGCAGTGCTCTGAACTGGAAATGAACGCCTCCCAGCTGGAAGCGCAGGAATCTTCTGGATCATTTGTCCATTTTTATATGGTAAAACGCATCCTGAATGTCTTTTTCCAAGAAAGGAAGTATCAACTGTACTGAGACCATCCAGAATTTGGTCTGATGAACTGCCTTGTTGAATTGGCTGAGATCCAAAATGGGTCTCCAGTCTCCTGTCTTTTTGGGCACTAAAAAGAATCTTGAGTAAAAAATGGATCCTCTTTGGTCTGATGGGACTTCTTGGATGACTCTCTTTTGGTTTGGAGCAATATTTGAATTTCTAAGACTGTTGCTTCCCTGTGACTGGGTGCAACATCCAGAAGTCTTTTTTGCATTTTCGGTTTTGAGGAAAGGGGAATAATGTATCCTCTGGCAATGATATCCCGCACCCATTTGTCCAAAGTTATCCATTGCCAGGCAGATTGGTGCAGGGATAAGTGACCCCAGACTGCCTCCAGGGGAAGGCAATTGGCCCTCTGTTTAGGAGTACACTGGTAGGAGCTACCAGAGAAAGTATCTCTGGACCCCGGGTTCTGCGGGCCACCTCTGCCTCTAGGACGGCGTCTTCCACTGTTGATTCCTCCTCTGCCTCGGGGAAAGTCTTTGCCACACGAGTCTTGTAAAGGTCCTTGGGACATCTTGAACCACAGCACTCTGGTTCCTAGAGTAGGTCCACTGAGAAGTGGAGAAGAGTACGCCCACGGCAGAAAGAGGCTTTCCATCCTTCTCACATCTGGCCAACGTGTCTTTTACTTAGTCCAAACAGTGATCCCTCAAATGAAGCATTGACAAATGAAGATTTAAATGGCTCCACAAAGTCACATAAGCGCATCCAGGTGCATCTCCTAATGGCTACGCCTGAACCCGCTGCTCTTGTCGTCCTTTTGGCTGCATGGGCAATTAGCCTCATGGACGAGTTTGAAATTGATTCCAGGGTGGCAAGCTGAGAGGTAACTGTCTTGAACCCCTTCAGCTACTGCTCCTGTGAGAGTATCCAAAAGCTCTTTTATCAGAACTTTCTGCAGCCTAGTAAAGTGCATCATGTAATTTAAAGACCTAAGAGCGAAAGTCGATGAAGCGTACACGCACATCCCAAATCTATCCATATTCCTAGACACCTTGTTAGGCAGATGGATAGTAGGATTTTCTTCAGCAAGCTTCTTTGTGGCTGGCGCTATCAGCATGGCGTTTACAGGCATGCCCTTAGCCCAATGTTGCCCTTTTATGGGGTCAGAAAGGATCCGGTCAGGTCTCTTGGGGATCGGTTCGATGGAGTCAAGAATCTTCCACGCCCGCTGCAAGATCAATTTAATGAATTTGTCAGAGGATGGATAGATCCAAGAGGTAGAGGGTTGGGCACAAAAAGCCTCCAGTTAAACAGATTCCTCCAAGTAAGTCTGGAGGGAAGACCGGCCACCCCTCTGTTTAAGGATTTCCAGGATGCCCCCGAAGGAATCATCATCATCAGGGGGTGACCTGCGGGAACCTTCTCCTTCATCAAAATCGGTATCCTCAGTGAAAGACTCCTCCAGGGAGTCTAAGCGCTTCCCCTTATATTTTTTCTTCCCAGGTACTTCCTCAGGGGGGTGTTCCAGGTAAGTACCCGAAGAGGAGACCACCAAGGTGCATCTCTCCTGAGGCTTTTCTGCCCCTCTGTCCCAGGAATGAGGCTGATGGTAGCTCTTGTGGGGGGGATACAGATGTTTGGCACAACAGGGATGGCAAGGACTGGCAGTCCACAATGGACAAGGCATTCTCCATGATCCGGAAAGCCGGCCTCTCCATAGGAAGGATGGGAGCCCAGAACCAAAAAAAAGAATAATTTGGAACAGTGGTCCCACCCCGTACTAAGGAGGTGGCCCCCAAAGCAGAAGCCTGGGTCAATCCAATGGCAGCTGAAGCACCCAGTGACAAGGAAGACTCCGAAAGAAAGTCGAACCCTGCCCCTCAGAACCGGCCACAAAGTCTCGGCCCTGGGAGACCTCCAGTTCCAAAAAAATGGAGGAGCTCAAGGCAATTCTTGGTTCTGGAGAAGGGGCGCTTATGGGAATCGAGACAGTTGGAGCCGGGAAGGTCGGTGCCAGGAGCTCCAATAACTCAACTGGAGTTGGAGGAGGAAGATGAGACTGTGTCGAAGTAGGGCAGGTCCAGGTGCCAACTTAGCTGGAAGCAGAGGAAAAAGAAATAGTCCCCTCACAGTCAACAGCTGGTCCATCAGCCTCATGATGTCCCATTCCGAGAGACTCCTAGTGGATCTGACGGATGTAGCAGAGGGAGACCTTGGAGGTCTTGACTCCACAAAAGGGCTAGGTGGTCGCTCCTTAAAAGGATCAATTAAGGGAGAATACCTAGATCTTGGGATGGATATACTTTTTTTGTCTGCTCCAGTACAGATAAAGCCTCTGGTGCCAGTAGTCTTGTGAAAAATAGTTGTGGTAGGTGCCGAGTCAGTCTTGCCTATCAGTGCTGAGGGAACTGTCGACACTGTAGGTAGTTTTGCAATCTCTTTGGGCAGTTCCAAAGAAATACTAGGAACTGAGTTAGACTTTTTCGATTGTTTTGAAGAGGAGGAAGAAGAGGATGATGAACTGGCCTCTGTCTTGGACCCAGAAATGGCCTCTTCAAAATCACCTTTTAATATCAATTTGTTTCTCGGCTCAGTTAATGTTCTGGCAGAGAAACTGTGACATAAGGAACAGTTTTCTTGCAGGTGAACTGCCCCTAAACAGTACACACACAACACATGCCCATCATAACTGGGCATTTTCCCATTGCACTTCTGGCATCTTTTAAATCTAGAAGTGCCCTTTGAAGGTTTTGCTGGGGAAGAAGATTTATCAGCTATAATGCGGGGACAATAAGGCTGACATATGTCCTCACAAACAGTCAAACACACACAAAAGAGAGAACAGCAAGATTTATTTTTTTTTTTGGAAGAGGAAGTACCAACAATGGTACTTGAGAATACCTAAAAGGTAAAGGAAAAAAGTACCAGCAATGGCATGTAGAACCTACATAAAGGTAGAGGAAAAGGGAGAATCACACACACACACACACACACACACACACACACACACACACACACACACACACACACACACACACACACACACGATAAGGACAGGAGTGGGTAGATAGGATAGAGTTTAAGAATAGAAATAAATACTGAAAAGAGGGATTTAAGAAATTTAGAAGGAAAAAACTTGAACAAACTTGAATGACACACGAAGCAACAAATGAGATCTGAGGTAATTTAGGAGGAGCATTATGGGTAGAGCCTAGCTCGAGAGTCTGGAAGGCGCGAGCTGAAGTAAACATCTGAGTCGGTTCTGAGGCTCGAAACCGATGCAACAGTTAAGGATTATGTGAAAAATAACATCATCAGATCAGGTGTTTCCAATAAAGCTTGTGGTATGCAAAATGTGTGAAGCTGTATCAGAATTATAGAAAAAACAAGGTGGGGAAGCAGCAACCACACCAGAATAAACAAATAACCGCTTCCAAGCCAATAACTAGTCCCCGAAAGTCCAATTAACAAATGTAAAACACAATGTTGTAGGTAAATGAATATAGGAAATCCACAAATGCAGCCAGTTACCACACTTTATTAAAATCCACACGTCAGTCACGCGCTTTCGTCAGACTGACTTCATCAGAACAAGTTCAAATAATCAGCACATTCCTTATATACCCTTAATTGATAATTATTAGTGACAACAAGCTGTACATTTAAAATAACAGTAATCCAATGTCACTAAAAACGTGTGTTGTAAACCAATTAAAAACCACTGAACAATTTATGTGTGTTAATGTAAAAACATACAAAAATGTTAAAAACATACGAAGAAAATATTTATTTTATTTTGTTAGCTCTATGTCTGAGCTCGGGTTTAATACTAATAGATTCGTTTATGCCAGGAAACTCACAGGCATTTAACTTAAATTGCCATCTGGTTTCTGCCCTGAGCAACTTATTTGTCCAAACCCCCCTCTGAAATCTTTATTCACTATTTCCAGAATACCAAATTTGAAACTATGAGTGGGGTTACTCTTGATGTGTTTGTATAAAGCATTTTTTTCGTCCATTCTAGAAATGCTGTAATAGTGCTCATAAATTCTACGGTTTAACCTCCTCTCAGTTTTTCCAATGTAAAAACACTGGCAATCCGTACAGAGCGCTAGGTAAACAATACCTGTTGTAGTACAGGAACCTGTGACCAAGGAAACCTCAAACCCAAAGGGACCTAGCTTCACCTTGGGGGTCTCCAAGATGTTTATACAATATTCACAAGCCCTACATTTTTGTGTACCCTCTTTTCTCCTTCTACCTGGTGCACCGTTTTTCAAGATATTCTTCAAATTTTTTTAACTTAATAGGTAAATAGGGGTTCTAAACCTATAACTGCCAAGACTTCCTTGTTCCCCTTAAACATAACCCAGTTATTCTTGATAATCTTTTTGATTTCTTCTGATGTTTCTCCATAGGTTAAAACCATAGCCTGGGTGAAATCTTTCTCTACATTATCAACTATGTTCATCACCTCCTCACTAGATCCTAACAGTGGTTTATATCTACAATTTCATTCACCCATCACTTGGTTTCGGATGTCTTCCAAAAAAAACAAGAGGGTATCCCCTATTAAGAAACATATCCATCACTAATTTGGTTTCCTCTTCTACGTATTCCATCTTAGAACACATCCTTACTACCCTAACCATTTGCCCTTTAACTATATTTCGTTTAACATATGGGGGATGGTTACTTGAATATTCCAGGTAGTCGTTGGAAAATGTAGACTTCCTGTATATCCTAAAATGGAACATGTTGTTATGAGGCTCCTTAATGAGTTTAACATCTAAATAATTAATTTCACTAAGGTTACCTTTCCCAGTAAATTTAAAATAATCACATACTTGGTTGATGTACTCCAGAAAAAGTTCAAATGAATTTTCATCTTTCCATAAAATGAGTAAATCATCCAGGTACCTGAAATACAGGTGCCAATGTTTTTCATATATGGAGTTGAAAATTAATTGTTTTTCCCACTGATACATAACTAAATTGGCAAACATGGGAGCACAACTGCTACCCATGGCTACCCCGTTAATTTGTCTATAGAACTCCCCTTGGAATGTGAAAAAAATTATTCTTTAGTACGACCTCCATAAGTTCTACTAAAAATTGATTGTACTCTCATTTAGGTTGGAATGTATATCATTAAAAAATTCCAAACCTGTATCATGGGGAATAGAAGTAAAGAGGTCGACTACATCAACAGTGGAAAAGTATGCCTCATAACTAAAAAAATCGTTCTTCATTTTCCTTAGGAAATCCCAGGAGTCGATTAGTATGTGTTGGATAGGTGTTAAAGCCTGTCTAACAATACGATCGATGTAAATACCAATAGTGTAGGTAATACTGTTGTGGGCTGATATAATGAGCCTGTAAGGGGGATCGTTTATATCCTTATGCGTTTTTGGAATTCCAAACACTACAGGTATAACTGGGTGTTCAATGTGAAGAAAGTTGTATTCTTCTTCGTTAATTACCCCTTGCAATAAGGAGTCTTCCAACAAAAACTTTATTTTTCTAAAACTTAAATTAATTTCATTTCTAGAAGCTATCTCGTATTTTGAACTATCGTTCAACATATTTGTTATTTTGTTGTTATAATCTACAACATTGATAATAACCATACCCCCACCCTTATCCGGTTTCATAAACCGGAAGTTATTATTGTCACGCAATTCGTACAATAATTTTCTCTCTGTATATGAAAGATGATATTTGATGCTCTTATGAGACTGTAGGAGTTTATAAATCTCCTGACTACAGACATTTTCAAAGGAATTGAAAATAGGTATCAGAGGGGTGTTGGAACAACTTCTCTTGTAAATCGTGGATTTATTAATATGCACCTGACTAGGTTTTTCTTGGTGTAGAAATTTTAAGTTCAATTTCCTTATAAAAATTTTAAGGTCTAATAGGGTTTGACTAACATCTTCCTTAATGGAAGGAACAAATTTCATCCCTTTCATAAACAAGTTGAAAACGTCCTTATTGAGTGAAAATTGTGCATAGTTGTAAATTTTAAACCCTTTATACAAATGCACAATGCCATCATAATTAATAATATTTTCATCTCGGATATTCCCAACTCTCTTGGCTACATTTAATTGTAACTGTTTTTTCTCCCCCTGAAAGAGGTGTTTCTGTATCTCCGTCTGCCCCCCTCTAACCTGGACTCTAAAAAATCATTCTCCTGTCTTGGTTGATTTCTATTGTGAATCCTTTCGGATCTCCTAAGAGGGGGATAACTCCGTATCATAATCACTTTCACCAGTGTTTTTTCTATGGGCTTGTGTGCTCCCATTGGAATCTGTCTGTTGAGTGTGTGTACTATCACCGGGTGTGACCCAGTCTGTATAACCTTTGAGAAAGGGATATGCCAAACCTTTGTTGTATTCAAATTCATCTCTACTGAGTTTTTTCTTTTTCCTATTAATATTATTGTTAATTTCGTTTTCAACTCTATCAAAAATCACATTATATCTGTATGAATATTGATTAAAACAAACATCACTTAATATAACATTATTAATACCATCAATATCCTTAAACAATTCATTTATCTTTTTGTTGTTTATTCTCACAATAAAATCCATTAACTCAATACCATGTCGATCAAACATTTTAACCAGTTCATCACATTCTGGCTCCCCCTTTTTTATACCATTCGGAAATTTATATGTACGTAAACCTTTTGGAACACGTCTCTTTTCTATACACTCCTTCAAATAGGAGTTGTCACACTGTAATGCACGAACTTTGTGCATTTTGGTCTCTAAAGCCACTAGTCTGTTGTCCATACTGCTCTTGTGAGCAACATTATTACCTTTGAAAAAGACGTGTTCCCTGTTCCACCAGTCCTTCAGGCGGTCATGTTCTAAATGTATTCCATCGTGTTCTACCCGGTTTTCAAAGCCTTCAGAACGGCTCGCTCCCATGTTGGTGTTTACCATACGCCGAGACGCCACAGGAAACGACCTACCAACTACTGGTGGTGTAACGTCTCTTTCGTTCCTACTACCAACGGTCCCAGATTTATTCTTGACATTAGAGTTGGAATTTTGAATGTTTTTGACTGTTTCTTGAAGTTCAGAAACCTTTGCAGTTAAATTCAAAATTATAAACTGTTGTTGTTGCCCCTCGTCGGCTGTCCACAAGGAAATGAAGGGGACGCCAGATCCTCCTCGAACACCGGGGATAACCCATTGTCTTCCATCTCAAAGTGTACGGGTCTAGTAGGCTCTAGTTGCACCACAATCACGAATAAAAAAAAAACAAGGTGGGGAAGCAGCAACCACACCAGAATAAACAAATAACCGCTTCCAAGCCAATAACTAGTCCCCGAAAGTCCAATTAACAAATGTAAAACACAATGTTGTAGATAAATGAATATATGAAATCCACAAATGCAGCCAGTTACCACACTTTATTAAAATCCACACGTCAGTCAAGTGCTTCCGTCAGAGTGACTTCATCAGAACAAGTTCAAATAATCAGATCTGAGGCAATTTAGGAGGAGCATTATGGGTAGAGCCTAGCTCGAGAGTCTGGAAGGCGCGAGCTGAAGTAAACATCTGAGTCGGTTCCGAGGCTCGAAACCGATACAACAGTTAAGGATTATGTGAAAAATGACATCATCAGATCAGGTGTTTCCAATAAAGCTTGTGGTATGCAAAATGTGTGAAGCTGTATCAGAATTATACTTTTTTTGTAAAAATGTATTAACGCTTTAAAAAAGGCAAAGTAGAAATTCTGATCTCCAATTACTCCTAGGAGTTTAATTCAATTAACTTGTTTGGTTACTTACTGTTAAGAGATATAATGCACACCATGGAGGTCTAAGCCTAAGGCTACTGTCTTGCTTGCAAGTTTTTACTAAGAGGAGTAACTCTACAGACTGGATGCTTAGGCTAAAAATCTAAAAACAGGAAATAAATAACCTTAGGATCTTCTGAGTTTAATGTGCGACTCGTGAAAGTTGAGTTCAGTTTGTCACTGCCTTACTTCTGGACATTGCTGTGGACTGTTTCAAAAGTAAGTTCAGCTTGGAGATCTGGAGATCATTGCCACTGTTAAAATCAGAAGTATGCAGAATATTCTAAATATTTAGTTAGTGGTAGAAAAGGGTCAGAGTATACTCAACCTATTTGTTTGGACAGCTTTATTCTCTGGCTATGTCTGGGGTTAGCCATTTCAAACGAGATCTGGGTAGCTATCGCTAGGCATCATGGGAGAGAGGAGTTCTGGTTTCACTGGCTGAGTGTTCTCTGGTTTGTTTCCTCTATTGACAGAGAGTATAACAGTCAAGCCAGTGAAACCAGAACTCCTCTCGGTCCAATAGGACAGGGGGATGGAGGGTGGGACGCAAGAAAGAGGGCGAGATGAAGACAACTAACATGGAACGTTATGGTAGGTACATAACTTCTTTATGTTAAGTTGTCTATCTCACCTTCATTCTTGCTGGTTGGGACAGCGTCCCTAGCACCTACAATCCTGGGCGGCTCATTGGAACAGACTCTTCAGAATGGTGGAACCAAAGTCAGCTCTGCTCCTGGAGACCAGCTTGTAATGAGAAATAAAGGTATGAGGATTTGCCCACATAGCAGCTGCACAAATAGAATCCATGTGCCAACATAGATTGGAAGGCTACAGAGGTGGCCAAGGCCCTAGTAGAATGACCTTTCGGTTTGATAGGTAACTCTTTGTTCCTTAATTGATAGATGAGGTAACTCTCTGTTCCTTAATTGACAGATGAGAGTAATAGTGTGAGACAACCACCTGGATAAGGTCACCTTGGAAACTGGGAGACCTTGTTTGCCTAGGGCATAGGAAAATGAATAGTTGGTCCGACTTCCTTAATTCCTTAGTCCTACGCAGGTAAAAATGCAATTGTCTATGAACGTCCAATTGGTGTAGTTTGCACTCTGCCTTGTTGGTGTGGTTAGGGAAAAACACATGAAGGTCTATAGACTGGTTTAAATTATTTTCTGAGCAGACTTTTGGAAGACCTCAGAGCAACCCTGTCCTTATGAAAAACCAAGTATGGAGGACGAACACATAGTGCCTGAAGTTCAGAGACGCGTCTGGCTGAAGTAATAGCTACCAGAAAGAGTGTCTTCCAAGATAGAAACTTAATGAAGCAGGACGCTGATGGTTCAAAAGGGGGCAGAGTTAAGGAAGTTAGTACCAAATTAAGGTCCCAAGGAGGAGGGGGATCTCTCACTGGAGGCCTAAGGAGAGTGATCCCTCTCAAGAAAGCTTTACAGAGCTTATGATACATAATGTTTGAATTTGACAAACCAACATGAAAGTTAGAAATGGCCGCTAATTGAACCCTGACTGTAGCCGAAGCGGACCCAGAATGAAAAAGTTGTGCTAGGAATTCCAGAATCTTGTGGACTGGTGATGAAACGGGATCTACGTTCCTAGCCTCTGCCCAACAAGAAAAACGTTTCCATTTACTAGCATAAGTTTTTCTGGTTGTGGACTTGTGAGAGGAGACAATAATCTCACGTACAGCCAGGGAAATGCTGGGAAGCCTGGCTAAGGTTGGAAGTGGAGCAACCAAGCTGTGAGCTGGAGAGTTTGGAGGGATTGATGCAACCCGCCTGACTGATGAATCAGTAGATCTGGAAACGGGTCCATAGTCCAGGGCTGATCGAGAAGGTAGTGGTGCAGGAATGGGAACCATACCTGTCGAGGCCAGTAGGGGGCAATGAGGATCATTTTGCAACCCAATGATATTGCTTTCTGTACAAGTTTCAGTATCAGGGGAAACGGAGGAAGGCATAAAGAAGTCCCCGAGGCCAATCGTGGACTACAGCGTCTCTGGGTGTGTGACCTGGAAGCAGAAGAAGGGAGAAGTAGTTGCTGCATTTGCTGTTGAAGGGGGTGGCAAAAAGATCGCAGCAAGGCTGTCCCCATTTGCAGAAGATAAGATCCGCAACTTTCTGATTCAGAGACCACTCGTGAGGCACGAGGATAGCTCTGCTGAGCCTGGCCACTATGACGTTGGACCCCCCAGGGATGTGCGTCGCAATCAGAAAACGTTGGGAGGAAATCGCTCACTGCCACAGTCTGAGTGCTTCTCGACACAGGGGGTAGGACCTGGTTCCGCCCTACTTGTTGATGTACCACACCACTGACATGTTGTCTGTTTGAATTGCAATGGTCCCAGAAGGAAGAGAGCCCTGGAGGGCTTGCAACGCTAGCAGCATGGCTCTCGTTTCTAGGATGTTTATATACAGATGGTACTCGAGAGGCTGCCAAGTGCCTTGAACTGTCCTGCCCTGATAATGCCCACCCTATCAGGGAGTCGTCTGTGGTCACTGTGGTTACCGGAGGGGGCTGAGTGAAGGGTCTGCCCTGAGTCACTAGTGGGGAGACCATCCACCAGGAAAGGTGATTTTGCATGCTTCTGTAATCATGATCATGTGAGACATGGGCAGCTGTTGGAAAGACCACTGTGTGAACAGAAGCCACTGAAGGATCCTCATGTGAAAGCGGGCCAGTGGGATTAGAAGAATGGCTGCTGCCATGGAGCCCAGAGTTTGAAGGACGAACCTGACCTGGATTCTTTTGCTCTGCATTAGAATTTGTACTTGTTGATGAACTGTAGACACCCTTTCTAGCGGTAGCCTTGCAGACACGTTTCTTGTGTCTAAGTCTGCTCCTATGTAGGTGATAGAGTGACAGGGCAACAAGGCAGATTTTTCGAAGTTTATTGTAATGCCTAGCTGGGAGCAGATTGCGATTGTGTAGTCCCTGGCTTGTAGAAGTTGATGCCTGGTAGTAGCAGTGAGGAGCCAGTTGTCTAGATATGGAATCACCTGGAATCCTCGACGTCTCAGGTGAGCCGTGACCACTGCCATACATTTGGTGAACACCCTGGGGGCTGTGTTGAGACCAAAGGGCAGAGCTCTGAACTGGTAATGACTGGCTCCCAGCTGGAAGCGAAGAAATCTCCTGGAGCACCTGTCCATCTTGATGTGATAGTACGCGTCCTGAAGATCTATCGAGCACATGCAATTGTCCTGACCCAGAAAGGGTAGAATGGACTGTAGCGTGACCATCCGAAACTTTGTTCTTTGTACAGGCCTGTTTAGTCTGCTGAGATCCAGAATCGGTCTCCAGTCCCCTGTCTTTTTTGGTACCAAAAAGAACCTTGAGTAAGTCCCGGATCCATGCTGGTCTGCCGGGACTTCCTGGATGACTTTTTTTCTAGCAGTTTTGAAACTTCTATTACTGCTTGGTCCTTCAGATTGGGTGGAACATCTGAAAGGGATTTCCTTGACAGTAAGGGGGGTTGACAGAAGGGAATTTTGTAACCTCAAGATATAATGGACCGCACCCATCTGTCTTGTGTTAAATATTGCCAGGCTTTTGGGTACAGTGAAAGTTTTCCCCCGACTGCCTCCAGAGGAGAGCAGCCGGGCAACCCTTCAGGGATGCTGAAAGGGCTCATCAGAGAAAGATTCTCTGTTGCCCTGGTTCTGCGGACCCTCTCTGCCACGAGGGCAACGTCTGTTGTTATTGTTTCCCCCTCTGACCCTGGAGGAAAAATCACTACGTGTGTCAGGCAAGGCTCCCTGGGATTTTTGGAACCACATTTTGCCACTCTTCTGACCTTTAGGGTACGGTCTAGAAGGAGTGGGAAAACGGACTCCCACAGCAGAGAGAGTCTTGCCTTCTTGCTCACACCTAGTCAAAGTGTCTTTCACCTGTGGCCCAAAGAGAAAGGAACCATCAAAGGGGGTGTTGGGTGAATGATGCTCGAAAGGGTTCCGCAAAATTATACAGCCACATCCATGCATGCCTCCTAAGGGCCACATCCGTACCTGTGGCTCTACAAGCACCATCGGCTGCGTAGGAAATGAGCCTCATGGAGGAGTTAACTACAGAATTAAGCATCTCCAGCTGGGAAGCTACTTTAGCTTGAGCCCCCTCAGCTGATGGATCTTGAAGGGTATCTCCGAACTCTTTAAGGAGATCCCTCTGAAGCCGGGTAAAATGACATAAGTAGTTCAGTGACCTCATAGAAAAGGTCACTGAAGCGAACATTTGCTTCCTGTATCTGTCCATTGTCCTAGACTCCTTGTTAGGAGGATGGACAGACGAAGAGGTCTCCGCTAACTCTTTTTTGGTGGCTGCTTCTACCACCATGGCATCAACAGGAACACCTTTGGTAAGGAACTGCTTATCCTGGGGTGCTATGATGAATTTGCCAGGTCTCCTCGGAGTTGGTTCCATGGTATCTGGAGCTGGCCAAGCCCCTTTCGATCCAACACTGACATAAGTGGATCGAAAGGTGGAGAAACCCAGGAGGTGGAAGGTCGGGAATCGAACGCATCCAGAAATACAGACTCATCCTCGGTAGGAACTAGGGGATTCCATTTCCCCCTCTGCTTAAGCATTTCTAGGATGTCCGAGAAGGAAACATCTTCAGAGGGGAATCTCGGGGACCCTTCCAAATCATCTAAGTCTGTATCAGAAGTGAAAGACTCAGGGGAGTCAATGTGCTTTCTCTTGCACTTCTTCTTAAGAGGGGGCTCCTCTGAATGATCAGGGGAGGCATCAGAAGAAGAGGAAACACCCAATGGGGTGCCCTGGAGCGCCGGTTCCCTACGCTTGGGGTCTGGAGGAGGAGCAGAGGTTGGCACAGGCACTACAGGGGACTGAGCCGGTGGGGCCGATAGTGGAGCTGACTCAGTGGTCAGCACACTCCTCATGACATCAAAGGCATTCCTGCCACGATGCAGAGAAAGCTCCGGTACCAAGGAAATCAGAATCTTTCTCCACACCGAGGGAGACGGCTCCGAGGCCAATGTAGGAGTCGAGCTCACCTACGGCGAAGCTCTGAGAGGGAGAACGGGGTCGGACAAGGGTCCGATGCCACTCGCCCCCTCGGAGCCGACGAGGGAACCCCGGCGCCCACATCCCTCAACTGACGCCACCACCGAGGGGATTGGAGCCGATGTCGGAACTGAAGGAGGTAGAGTTACTGGAGCCGATTGTTCCACTACTCAAACCCCAATGGACTCCGACTCCAAACTCACTGGAGTCGGAAGAGGAACATCGAGAGAAGTGGACGGAGCAGACACCTGTTGAGGAGGGCTGGACAACATCTTGGCAAGTGCCTGCGACTTTATTAACCTACTGACCACTCGCTCCATATCGTGATCCGACAGCCTAGAGGATCGAGAGGAGTGAGAGGATCGGTGACTGCGCTCGCTCTGAAGCAACGGAGACCGAGGAGCTGAATGTACCGATTCCAGTGAAGGGGACCTCAGCCTCTTGTGGCTCCGCGATGGCGCCGAAGTTTCTGATGGAGCCGACGGGGAGATAGTCTTATCGGTGCCAGCCAGAACCAAAGTAGAAGGTAAGAGTCTGAACCAAGGACGGCTCCGAACTTGGAGCTGACAGCTTGGTAGATTTAGAGGATTTCACAGGCTGTGAGCTCTTGGCCGGTGAATCCTAGGGTTTTAAAAGACCCCTAAGAATAAGCTTATTCTTACGCTCCTGCAGGACTCTTGGACTAAAGGCATGGCAGACAGTACAAGAGTCCTGCAGGTGCACAGCGCCTAAACAATAGACGCAAGAAGTGTGTCCATCTGTCAGAAACATTTTCTGACAGCATGAGTCACACTTCTTGAATCCAGACACTTTGGATTCCTTTGACATCTTGAAAGAAGGAAACAACAAATACAGCAACAGCTACCAAAAGCAAAATACAGTCTACACAAAAAAACACACTGTACTACAAGACTATAGCTAAAGGTTTTTTTGTTTTAAATAAGAAAGCCTCTAACTTAAATGGTTAGCCTATGAAAGAAAGGCAGAAGGAAAGCCTCTAATCTAAACGGCTAACCTGACAAGAAGAGTGATGGGGGGAGGGGTGGGGGAGAACTCTCTAAGTTAAACGAGTTCTCAAGGAAAAGAAGGGATACTACAACTAAATACTAGCTATCACAA
The DNA here is from genome assembly GCF_019279795.1 of Protopterus annectens. Lineage (NCBI taxonomy): Eukaryota > Metazoa > Chordata > Ceratodontiformes > Protopteridae > Protopterus > Protopterus annectens. The sequence continues at coordinate 1,662,176,595 of NC_056732.1, forward strand.
AAAACAAGACTAATCGTTAACAATAAAACACTGAAAATACAGAAATCTAGAGTAATAAAGTTGTACAAAAAACTTTATATGAGCCTGAGACAGAAAAACAACACCTCGCAGCTGAAGCAGCAAACGAGATCTGGGTAGCTATCGCTAGGCATCATGGGATAAGGGGTAGCCTTGAGCCAGTAAACAGCTCTCGAGCTATAGAAGATGGCCGAATCGGAGCCCAGGATCGGCTCCAATCCCAACCAGCAAGAACGAAGGCGAGATAGACAACTTAACATTATATATTTTTTTCTAATTGCCATCTGTCTATTCAAACATTTCAATTTGTACTCCTTTTTTCTGTAATTCTGTATCAGCACTGCCTACACTTCGTCAATTTTATTTTTTTTTATACCACAACAATAAAATATAAAATATTATTATATGGAAATATACATTACTTTTCAACTTTGATGTCACAGCACTATAACTTAGTAAGTTATACTTTTTGCTACAAAGAGATCCCACTGAGACAATTTTACTTTAAACTGAATCTTTTGCAAACATTTCACTTTGTCAATTTCTAATTGTTATTCTGACCCAAATTTACCCTACCTATGAATGTCCCCATCTCTACACTGGTTTCAGACATTCTCCCAAAACTCTCAGAATAAGGTAGCAGGAAAGTCTGTCTTAAGTAACATATTCTAAGAACAGGCATATGGTACACAGACTTAAAGCTGTAATCTGTAGTTCCTATGGTACTGGGTATTCCCTCAGCCCTCATTTGCTTACCGTTTAACCTAGAACAAGACACTTAACCAGACACTGGGAATTTGGGCTACGCTGCTCAGTGGTCTCCGGGATTGCAATCTAGTAGTAACCTATGAGCTAATAACACCAATGTTTAGCAGTAAGGAGATGTTCAAATAGGTGCTTGTCTGTCTATCAAAATATGCATTTTTGTTGTAACTTAAAATAACAGAAAATTTATTACTTTTTATAAAAAGTAAGTACTATTTACTTCTAATTCACATTAACACACCAATTATATGATTTACACATATTATTATGTATATACACGTTGAGTATTTTAATCATAAAAATATCAAACATATAGACTGGTATACATTTGTTTTAAACCAAAGGGCAAAAACAAGATTCAAAGGGTAGGAAGGCCTGCTAGTACCTAGCAACACAGGACCATAACTTCTGTTTTAAAAGTCCATCTTGCTCTTTTAATCTATGACTCACCAACACAACCACTATAAAAAAAAAGACTGCTGCAAAAGCTAAAACCGACCTCCCTGGCTCCTGATCTCCCCCTTGCGTATCTTCAAATTGCCTCTGAAGCAACAATGTTGTGACAGCAGTAAAGGTTTCTCCTTTGCCATTTCCAGAATGTGGGAAAACTGCTGCTGCCTTGGCCATAAGGAAGTTATTAGAACCATTTCTGGCTTCTACTCCTTTACTTTCTGGACAACCGTGGAGAACAAACATATAAATTCAGGTTCAAGTTCATTATAGCACTTAAATTCCAAAGCACTTAACAACAAGAATTTGAAAAACTTAACATGATGAATGAAACTAGAAATTATTATAAGAATAAATTTAACTTAAACAGCAACATTTAATGGAAACACTACATAAAAACAGGCTTAGTAACACTACAAATATTGCTACAAAGTAATCAATGCCACTTAATTAGATGCACTGTTACAAAGTAGTTCATCAAACTAATGTCCATCAAAACACACTCTAAGAAGTAGACAATCATAAAACGTTTCAGGTATACAAGCAGTATCTCAGAAATAACCAACATCCAGCACAGTTGCTCTGAGTCCATAATCATCTAAAATCACCTAGAACAACAACTACTGCAAAACAAACTCTCTCAACAAATGTACAGTCAGTAAAATGCATAATAAGCAACTGCCCTTCTCCAATATACCAACAGTTTAATCCTACGGGACACCATTCAAAAGCATGAATGTTTAAGCCATAACAACAATGGTAAAATCAAAGCACCAAATAAAGGTCTTATACCCAGTCACCTGAAAAATGATCAACAAGAGAAATCAATTTGCACCGTTACAGCCTCAAAGTACTAAAATAGATGCCTCCATACCTCTCAACTTCTTAAAGCAAGAAATCTGGACAAAGTCAGAAATAATGGGGGGCAAGGGCCCAAAAATAAAGACACTTTTTAGAATGTTGCTAGACTAACAGATTTTGCATTAGCATGAATTTTCTGAAGGATAAGAAGTCTGAAAATAAAATGTTTGCCATTATTTTCTGACATCAGTCCTCATTGATTTGTCAGTGATTTGCCAGAAAACTACAATTTTATGAGAAAGGGACTGAAAATATGAGTTAAACATCTGGACATTCTGTGAAAATCTGGACAGTTGAGAGGTATGGATGGCCCCAGTTCTGGAAGAGTCCACATGAGAAGCAACTTTCAAACAGTAAGCCTCTCTTCACAAAAAATATACACTCGGACAACAAAACTAATGGGATGCTCCAAATGCTCAATGGTCATAAAACAAGCAAACCCAGCTAGGCAATGGGACCTTCACTATTGCTTAGTAGTTCAGGCAGATTTTTAAAAGGAACCAGAAAAGTGCATCAGGTAAGTGTCAATGGTCTGGCAGCCAAACTACACTTTGAGAACCTTACTATATCAGAGAGGGAATGCATAGAGAAGCAAATCCATCTAAATCAGATAAAAGGCATACACTGCTCAAACCTATTTGTGTGGAGCTTTGCAGCAGATTTTTTTCAACTGTACGTTGTTTGGTGAAGCAGCAAGTTCTCTCTCTCTGCTATGACTTACCAAATTAGGAGATCTAAAAATGCATCACTATCTAGTGTTCACTCAGAGGGAGTCTGCTGCAGCCATGTTCAACTGACACTCCATGGAATTTTCCAGGGCTGGAATGTAAGTCAGCCTCAGGAACACGCAAGATAACAAGGGTTATTCCTAAATTCACCCTGCTAAGCTGCACAGCAGGAAGGTGTGTGTGTGTCCATTTATTTATGCACTACATGATCATACTATCACATGTGATTATGTTCAAAATGCCTGGTTTCCACATTGGTTTGAAGGTCCTGAGTGCTAAGAAGGCTGCCACCATCACCTTTATGTTTATGTGTCCAAGTGCTCTATACTTTTTTGGTCCACTATGTAGACACCTCAAACTATGTGCAAGGCCAGCAGTGACTAAATATTAGTTTGGGCTAGGTAGTTTGAAGGCCACCCCCCAGTCTAAATTCTACCTAAGCCAACACACCAATTCCTTCCTCATGCAAGTTAAGATAGGAATGGCACAAGCTAGGAAATGAGTATGCTGATCCCAGTCATTTCACACTTTTTTTTATCATGTGCAATCTGTCTATAAGTACCTTTAGGATGGCAAAGGCCACAAGCCCAAAACTTCCCAGAAATTCCCTGGCTGTACCCTTTCTCTTCATTACAACATCTTGAAAGAAAGTGGTCAGCAAGCCTATCTCTTTCTGGAGAAGAAAGGCTTTGGAAGTAGTGGTGTCAGGTGTATTAAACTGAATTAACAGCATGCATGCAGATGACACTGACAAACTGTACATCTGTATATTCGTAGAATGAGAGATTTATTGGAACAAACTGATCAAGCACTACTGTGAGATTATAACATTTTCTTTATAACATGGACATAACTGTCGGTCACACTGCACTTCCTTGGCTGGTTTGGATTACAAACTGCCCACCAAAAAGTATTTTACAACCACTTTTTTAGTTTCAAAACTTTGTCCTTGATGAAAACATTCTTTTCCTATATTGAAGCTTTTTTTGTCTATACTATTATCTCAATTTGGAGAGAACCAGTTCTTAGCAAGCCAAAATCTTCTTTCATTGATAGGATAGTCTGTAACTTTTTCTGCTGTGTTAGTCCTGCTCATCCACAGAAAGCCAGTTCTCAGCATGCCAAAATGTTCTTTTCATTGATAAGATAGTTGTAACTTTTTCAGCTATTAGCCATTTCCCTTTAGCTTGAATATCTGTGCACATTCAACTGTTTAGGATATTTCAACAAACTATTGTTGATGCCATTTGTTACAAAGTATATTTTTGTTCCACACAAACACATTCTGTTGAGCCAGTGCATTACATGCTAGTCTAAAAATATATCACACTGTTGTTATGATTACCAAACCTTTGTTACTATGAAGGAAAAACAACAATACTTTTTGTTTTACGATATGTCATACAAGCACATTCTGTTAAGCTAATCATTTAGAAATGTAATGTCATGCAAGCACATTCTTGTTATTTCTTCCTGCATTTGCAGGCTCTGTATTTTTTATGCTATCCCTAAAAATATATCATACTGTTATTATGAAAGACAGCAGCTTTACCAATACATGCTGTTAATATGAGCAAAGCAGTTTTATCAAATTACATACATGCCATTTCTATGAGGGAAAACAGTTTTACTTTGTATAATTCTATCCATCCCCCCTTTTTATTTTGAAAACCAAAACATTTGAATATGTTACTTTCTTTGCCACTTACATTAGTTACAATGTTATAAAAGATAGCTGATTGACAGTTTTTTAATACAAAGTTTAATACACATGCAAGTTATTATGATTAAAACTGCAATAATGTTTTTTCATCATTCTGAAAATAACCCATTTAACCATCACTCCAGTCACTGTTCAATGTCTTTCAGATACTAGTTGTATTTTACTTAAATGTCGCTTTATGAATTTGGTCTTGTCTGGAATATAAGTACAGCACTCCTCATTGATCAGAGCACAAAGACCCTTTTCCTTCTGCTGCATTTATATCAAGACTGTAGATCTATGACTGATCTAATGTAACAATACTGTTTCCTAATTTTTTTTTTCTTTTTCCTGACATTTCTTATTTTACCTTTAGATAATTCTTTAGTTCATCTCATTGTTGTTATTACATACCCTACATATCGGGTTCCTTCTCATTCCATAGTAAGTCATTTACATGCTTTTGTACTGCAAATGTGGTATTTTCTAGCTACTGTGATATTGCATTCACTGACCCTTAAAGGTTTTGATCCTGTCTGTTGTATACATACACTTCCTTTTGGAACTGTCCTTACTTTTAAGATTGGAACATCTACCTTGCCTGGTTTACCACAACTCTTATTTCTGTTACTAATTTTTAGCAAATCTTTTAGTTTACTCTTAGGACCAATTGTCCAATCAATTCCTTTACTTTGCTCTTTAGCTATTTCTTGGTATATTTTCTTCAGGTCTTTTATCGGTTGTTGATGCTTTGCTTTTACCTTTAAAATATTGAACTGTCCCTGCAACTTGTACTTTTCAATCAGTCCTGCACTATATCTTTGAACCCTCTTTTAGCCCAAGCTGCCAAATGCAGTTTCAGAGAATTTACTAGATAAGCACTGTCAGTGTAAATTATTTATTGGATGTAAATACTGCAAACATATTTTAAAGTCTCTAGCGCAGCCCTTTGTGCCGACATGTATTCTGGTAACTTAACCATAATTGCTTTGTCTCCCTTTTGCAATGTCACTATTGCAAACCCAGTGTAGGAATTCCCATCCTTCCCGAAATGTGCACCATTCACATGAACTATAGGAATGCCTAACTAACCCCGTCTGTGATTTTCTCACTGTCATTTATCAAAGTATTGATTATCAAATGTGGAGTTTGAACTATAATCCCAGAGAACATTGTAAAATACTTTGTCTGTCTTATTCCCCAGTAAATGGCCAAAACTGGTTAATGCCAAGGATGATATCCTTTTTTTTTTTTTTTTGTTTTACAGCAGTCAATTTCCTGCTACAAGAAGTAACCTGTCTTAACTTAATGCCCATTCCCTGAGATGCCTCTTACGGCCAAGTCTGTAATAACACCACTGAAAGTGTGTGCTTTTCTGGTGCTGCTTGCAGAACAAAAGAAAAATTAATGGTGGGAGCTATCAGCTCTGTTGCCTGTGCCAAATTGTGCAGTAACATTTTAAATGCCTTTTCCTCTGTGCGACTTCATTGTAGAGTCAAACTATTCTTTTTGATCTACCTTATGTAAATCCAAAATTATCAAAGGCTTTGGCAATTGCAGAATGCCCCTCACCCTTTCCTAACAAGGAGTCCTCCCTGTCAGTCTGATAACGGTTCCTAGAAATTTTACTTTTTGTGACAATAACTGTATTTTGTCTTTGTTTACTTTGAAACCTGCATCTTGCAACTGTCTCAGAACTTCTCTCAGCTGCGATATGTATTCCTTCACAGCCTCTAACTGTAGTAGAATGTAACCTTGTCATCTTTACTCGCATCCTGTAAGAATGTCCCTGCTATCTGATGAAAAATGGCAGGGCTGTTCTGAAAACCTTGAGGTAATGTAATCCACTGCATCTCCCCTGTAATGGGAAACTCTGTCTTCCCACAGTTTGTTTTTGTTTCTGCCCATAAGGTCTGAAATTCTTTTTTTGACTTGTATTGTCAAGCACTGTTGGTTAGCACTTTGACCCTCTATGTTATCATCCTGCAAGGTACAGTTGTGTACACTTGCCATAAATGTGGATGTTCGAGTGTATTCACTGTTGCAGTCATCATCTGTGGGTTATCCCTGCTGTGGTAACCCTTGGCCGGCCCGAATACCAGAGTCAATGTTTTTCTGTGTCAGCTGCTGTCACCTGTAGACTGATGTCAGGTCGTCAGCACTATATAAAGCAAGGCAGCTGATGCCATTACATCAGTTTTTCTTGCCCTAACCAGACAGAAGCCCCAGGAAATATGGCAAAGTGGTCCTGATGGTTAACAACCACCCCAAGAAGCTTTTGTCTCCCAAATGAAAGAGGATATAAGGGGGAAGGAGGGAGGGAAACCAGGACTGCAACAGTGAATACACTCGAACATCTACATTTATGGTAAGTGTACACAACTGTACTATGTTCTTCGTGTTTCACTGCTGCAGTCATCACCTGTAGGAGGATTCCCAAAGCTGAGGAGAAAGGTGTAAGAAATAGTTAGAGACCTAGGCATGGATAAGCAAGCCCTGCAGAGCTGCAGAGGCAAACCCTGCCCTAGCCTTACAGAAAAGAGAAAGGTGGTAATGCTTTGTAAAGGTATGGACCGAGGTCCAGGTGGCAGCTTCCAAGATGTCCATGGTGGGAACTCATCTGAGGAATGCTGTAGAAGTGGAGGCTGCCCTAGTGGAATGGGTACGAATAGACTTAGGGGGAGGTTTCCCATGAAATCTGTAGCAGAAATGGATACAGTGTGAAATCCATTTGGAAATAGTCTGCTTGGAAATGGGCTTCCCCTCTGCCCCTTGGGCAAAACTGACAAGAAGTTGGTCTATTTTTCTGAAGGATTTATTACGGTCCAGGTAGTATCTGAGCTGTCTGTGAACGTCAAGAGAGTGTAGAATTTTTTCCCCCTTGTTTTGAGGATTAGGGAAGAAAGTGGGCAGATGAATGGCCTGGTTGACAGTCACATCAGATACCACCTTGGGGATAAAGGAGGGGTTAAGTCCTACGGGAAACCCTGCTTGCATGGAAAATGATGAAGGGCTCAATGGCCATCAGTGCCTGAAGTTCAGAAACCCTTCTGGCTGAGGTGATAGCTAGCAAAAAAAGCAGTCTTCCAGGAGAGGTATTTCAGTTCTGCTGAATCAGCAGGTTCGAAGGCTGGTAAGGTTAGTTTTACCAAAACATAATTCAGGTCCCAGGCTAGCGTGGGTGGCCTTCTGGGAAGTCTGATATTAGAAGCCCCTCTGAGGAGTTGTTTAATCAAAGGATGAGAGAACAGGGACTGGTCTGTATTAAAGTGAGCTGAAATGGCTGAGGCATGGATTTTAACAGAGGAGAAGGAGAGGCCACTATTGAGTAATTCCGCTAGATAGTCCAGGATAAGAGGGACAGAAGGTTGTGAGGAACTGGCCCCTCTGGACTGGCTCCAGGAGCAGAATATTTTCCATTTCCCCGTGTAAGATTTTCTGGTGCTGGGCCTTCTGGCCTCTGTGATAATGTCTAGGACATGCTTGCTTAGCAGAAGCCCCTTGCCTACATTGGGAGTATCAGCCATGCTGATAGTTTGAGAGTCTGCAAGTCTGGGTGCAGCATTTCCCCCCCTTCTTGAATCAACAGGTTTGGGATCTGGGGAAGCAGCCTAGGAGGCTGTAATGTCAGGCTGTGCAGCAAGGGGTACCAATGCTGTCTAGGCCAATCTGGAGCAATGAGGATGGCCTTGGGCCCCTCCTCCCTTATCTTGATGAGTACCTTGGGAATAAGAGGCAGAGGGGGGAATGCATACATAAAGAGGGAGTTCCAGGGGAAGTTCAAGGCATCCACTTTTCATGCTAGGTGGTGATACTCCCTGGTACAGAATTTCTTTAGCTGGTGGTTGAGGTGCGAAGCAAAGAGATCCACCTCCGGATTTCCCCACACTTGAGTGACTTGCAAAAAGATCTTTTTGTGGAGTTGCCATTCGTGGCGATCCAGTAAGTGTCTGCTTAAGTAGTCTGCCAGGGTGCTGTCGATCCCTGGTAGGTAATGAGCTATTAGGTGTAATCCCATGGAGGAAGCAGTCAGCCAGAGGTTCATGGCTAGCCTGCACAGAGGGTAAGATTGTGTCCCCCCCTGCTTGTTGATGTACTACATTACTGTGGAGCTGTCTGTTTTGCTAAGGATAACCCCTGGCCTGAGATGGGGTTGGAAGGATGCCAGAGCCTTTTGCACTGCCATCATTTCCTTCTGGTTGATATGTAAGGGAAGGTGTTGGGCATCCTAAAGACCTTGGGTACACCTGCCTGCTAGGTGGGCACCCCAAGCAATGTCTGAGGCATCAGTGGTGATGGTCTGCCCAGTAGGGCGGAGGACGAAGTGGAGACCCTGGTTCATGGCACAGGCCTCTGCCCATCACAGAAACTCGGCCCTTATACAGGGGATCAGAGGGAGCAAGGTCTCTACAGGCTGTGAGTGTTGACACCAAAAGTTCTTTAGATACCACTGAAGTTTCCTTATGTGAAGCTTGGCCAGAGGAACTTGATGGATGCAAGATGCCATGTTGGGGGGGGGGGGGGTGGCCTAATGGTTAAAGTGTTTGCCTTACAAACACAAGGTGCTGGGTTTGAGTCTCACAAGGGATAACTGGCTAGGCTTCAAAATGGCTCGCAAGGGCAGATAGCCTATGAACCTATGAACCTATATCTCTGAAATCTTTTGAAATTTTTCTAACAAAATTCCAGAGAATATGTCACAACTCTTAGTTCATGCTGCATGTAGTTGGGAATTTCATATATGAAGAAATGTACATAACTGTATCTTCGGGTAGTCACTGAGGAGGGAAAGTGGGTGACAAGTTGAAATCTAGTGACAAATAACTTTGACCAGCGGAGAAATACACAATTTTTTACTTCTGATATAACAACTCACTCCAGATATATTCTGGATGTGTACTACATTTTGCTTGCTGAAAAAAGTGATATGACAACTCCTAATAAAAACAAGTCCACGTTGTCAAATGTGTGTAAAACCCTACATTCAATCCCTATGTATTGAGTGTCCATATGTCAGTCTCCCTTTAAAAGTGGTCCAAAAATTCATACAGGTCATGCCACTGAGGTACACATTATACATACAATTGGCAGTCCAGCTTTAGGGATTTAAATGCAATTTAGTGCTGGATATAACAAACACTGTTACAGTCATTTTAAACATTTCAGGTCATAGAATGCTTCCAGTGGGGAAAAAAATGTTCCCTTTTCTAAATATATATGATTTTTAGTTCTGATCGAATTAAAAGTAATTACAGTTACATTCTATACATGCGCTATATTCCCTATCCTGAAAGTGTCTTACACTGATCACTAATGGAAAGCTTATAATACAATACGCGAGGCTCTCACTATCAAATGCTGTAGAATGCTGCAACCAGTACCTATGTATGAAATGTCACTTGTCAGTATCCCTCATAGTAAAACTTTCAGGGAACTATACCTGGACATTTGGGCATAAAATGCACCTCAGTGGTGAATTTCACCTCACCATGTTGCCACCAACAGTGTAGGAAGCGTTGGTCATGCAGGTTTCCATGGACAAAAAAAATCCTTTTTCTAAACAAAATGCATAGGTTTTCTTTCTGCTGTAGTGGCAACTCACTAGAGATATATTCTGGCCATATAATGCCTCCCCATGAAGTAGAGTAATTACAATTACAATTCCACCTTCCCCCAGCTATGCATCACCAAATAAAGGTCGCTGGCATGACAGGCAAAAATAATACTCCTGTGCTAGTGGACGGACTACATGTAAAAAGAGAGAGACTTTTCAGAAAGTTCAATGCTTATTGAATTGGAGGATGTCAGTATATGCATAACTCAATCTCAGTGATGAAACTATGAAAGACTGGCACTGAGAACAGTTGATTAGTGGACCAATGGTCTAGAAGTTGAGGTTTCTTAATTATCAAAGTTAAAAGAAATCTGCCTAAAATACACACAATAGTGGGATAGGTCTTCTCAGATCAACTTCTGTACTGCGTACATTATTTTAACTAAGATTACCAACATGCTGCATCCACTGTCATCTACATCTTTGTCACAAAGATAGATCCTGAAATACTGCAGTAGTAGCTGAAATCTGAAATCTGACAGATGAAAATAATGCCATGATTGTCAGTGTACTCAGATAGTTCTGCCTCATACCACTCAAACGTTTTCCGTGATTTTTAAGGCTGGTATGCAATGACACATCTCTGTTGAAGGAAAGTGGGATGTAAATGAACAGTTTCCACTTTAACATCATTTTTCATGACATCACAGTGATAGGCTGGAGTAAATATTTCTCTCTTCCCTTTGCAAGAACACTAGATGCACATGTGGTCTTGTGTTCTGTGTACAAGAGAAGCAGGAAGCAACATGACACGCTGAAGTTGTAGGTATGCCTTTGTTAATATGAGCTGGTCTCGCATACGTCATTACACGTGTGACTTACCAACAGAGGATAAAATACATCCTGAGCCTGCAATGCTCCACTAGCATGACACACAGTAATTGCTTCTGAAATTCCTATGTTCATCCCTTGTATGTGAAGATGTGCACCATCAGTATGAAATGATGCACACAGTAAATCAACACACATACTGTCACAAAAAGCATTGTAAACACCTCCTCCAGGACAGAGGCTACTGTAAAGTATTCTCATTTTGCAATTTGACCCCATAAAAAACAGTAACAATATATATAATTCAAAGCAAAGAAAAATCTTTATTCTCTCACTGGCACAATCACTAGTCTAATTTTTAGATAACTGACTCCCAGTGGTTTGCCAGACAGAACTCAATCACATGTGGTATTTGATACAGTGCTGAGGATACTGGTTTACAACTGTACTAGCAAGCAAGCAAGCAATTACCTCTAGTTCCCAAATGGGAAAATTATACATCTGGTGTTTTATGTGCTAAATATTTCATAATGCTATTTGGAAAACATTGCATCAGCAGAAGGTCCTTCCTTGTTCACTCAAAGCATAACAGCAATAGCTACCTGTCCCACAGTGTTCCTAGGAGTACAGTTCTGTTAGGATTTTTTTCCTTGTGGAATTACCTTTAAAAATAGGCACCCTCTACCCTGCTTGCAAACAGCACTACATATATATTCTCACTCTGGACAACAAATGTCTGAAAACTAGCCATTCTTAGCAGTGTTAGGATTTTCTTCCATATTAACAAAGAGCCTCTTTCCTACTCACAAATGTATTGTCTAACACAGTGTTTTCAAGCATTACAGTGCTTTTATGATTTTTTTTTTTAATTTTTCTGCTGAACTTCCAAAGAACAACCCTCTTGTCAGACAAATTAACACAACAGCACCCCCACTGTAAGGTAAAAAAATATCTGATGCTCTGTCACAAAATTCTGAGTGGTGTTAGTTTTTTGGGGGACACCTACTAGAATTTTGAGGATAGTAACATATATATGAACTCTGACGTTCTGGCACGTTAAAGCATTGCTCTTTCTCCAAGGTACAGCAATATATTAGTTTTTAAATTTGTTTTTACTTTGCACAACTCACATTTTTCAGACATCAGGACCCACGATTTTAGGTCTTGTACTTGTGATGGTGCCGTTTTTTTTTTCTTGGTGGAATTTCTGTATCAACTGAAGCCCACAATTGCACTCACAAATAACTACATGCATTCTGTAATGAGCAGTGATATGCAAATTTCTGCTATAGTATTCTCAGCCAGTGCAATTCTGCTACAAAATTTCTTTCTGAAATTCCCTATATGAAAAGAAGCCATCATTCCCACTAAGAAATAACACTATGAACCTCTGCTGTAGATAACAAAATGTCTAATAATCTGCCACATAATTCTACTGGTTTTATGACTTTTTATTTGCTGATGTTCCAATATTATCAGTAGCCATCTGTTCCACTCACAAATGATTATATAAATTATGACAGTAATAATAAATGTTGACTAAGCACTACCATGCTGTCACTGTAATGCTACAGGATTTTTTTATTTGAATAATTTCCTATATCGAAGGAATACTCTAATAAGTTATATCATAAACACCTACTGTGAGTAAGAAAAATATATGATGATGATTACCAACAAAGTTTTCTTAGTGCTGGTAAGCACCTTTTGTGTTTTCCCAACAGGAAAGGGCTGTTCCATTCACACCAATTTAAATTATGAAAATGTAACAGCAATGTCTAACCACCTGCCAGTATCCTCAGGTAGTACAGAGTTGGTAGGAATTTTTTCCCCTTGTGGAATTTCCAAAAATCAACAGGAGCCCTCGTTTCTAACTAGTTAATTATGCAACAAAAAGTCACTCTATCATTCCTCTTCAAGTTAAAATTTAGGAATCTGTCTACAAGAAGCTTTGGTAAGCCACGTAAATTCAGATTCTGCAATTATCACATAGCTAATGTTCTTACTGTCTCAAAGTCATTACCTAACAAAACATTTAGTCTCCTATTTGCTGCTTAGAGAGTTTAACTTGAGAAAGCCTGAAGCATACGACAGCATAAAACAGAAATATCCACCAAGTATGTACTCTTCCCATAGTGTTATTCCTGAGCTATAAAAGAAAGTGGCAAGTTCTGCAATACAGAAATTCTGGAATATTCAATAAGGTTTTGCAGGCAAGTAATAAAATATTAGAAAATTCATATCAGAGAACAAGTGCATGGTGGGACTCAGATTAATAAGAGTGCAGTTTCTGCTAGTGAGGCACTGTACAAGATAAGTCATTGATATATCCAGCTGCATAGTACCTCAAACATACCTGGCCCACATGATAGCTTACACATCTTAAACTGTGATTCAGCTTATCTAAAGAATAGCTGTGTAAAATCTTACTATAACCTTAACTGTTTTTCTTTTCTATGTTGCAGTATTCTTAACATGTGGGAGATCCTCTGCTCCAAGTGACCGACGTCCGGACAGCATACAACAGCTTTTATCTACTCCAAGTACGTGGGATGTTGCATATGGCTTGTCAAACGTCAACCATAAAAGGTCGTTCACACATATAATCCTCAGAACCAAAATGCACCAGTGTAAAGAAAAATGAAAATAATCTGCCATCCAAGGAAAAGACCAAGGTAGAGGGGGAAGGATGGAGGGATAGAATATGGCACCATAAAAGAGAAGGACATCTATGGTTCTGGTAAGATTTTACACAACTATTCTATGTCCTTCTATTCTAATGTTGCAGTATTCTTACCATGAGGGAGAGTACCAAAGCTTAGGAGGAAACCTGGGAGGAATGAATAGAGAAAAGCCATGAATGTCTCCAGGGAGACTGTTACCATGAGACACACAGCAAACGAAATAGCCTTAGAAATCTAAGAGGAAAAGGTCTGCTTGGAAACAGGCAAACCCAGAGCCCTGAGATGAAAAGAAACAAAAAGCTGATTAGATTTCCTGATAGTCTTATCCAAATAAAATCTGAGTTGTCAATGTACATCGAAGGTGTGTAAGATCCTCTTACTGGAGGATTGTGAAGAAGGGAAAAAAGTCAACATCTGAACAGACCGATTAAGAGGCAACTCATTCACCACCTTGGGCATAAAGGAAGGATTAGTACACATTGAGACCCTATCCTTATGAAAACCAAGAAAAGTTGGAGAAGTCAGTAAACCTTGAATCTCAGAGACCCTCCTAGCACAGGTTAAGGCCGTTTTTCAGGTACAAAACTTTAAGGAAGCTGAAGCTGCAGGTTCAAAAGAGTTAGCTACTCTAAGACATAATTCAAATGCCAAGAAGGAGGAACTGGTTTCCTGGGAGGATTAATGTGAAGGATGCCTTTAAGAAAAAGTTTTACTTTCAGTCTAGAAGCTAAAGGGAGAATCAATGGCTGACAAGTGAGCTTTCACTGAGGAGTATGCCAAATGACTCTTAAGTAAGTAACTCATACAAGTAGGAACAAACAACTGGGATATCTAAAGACAGCAGATCCAGATTATGTGAAAGACACTAAGCAGGAAATATCTTCCATTTAGATAAGATCTTCTAGTATTGGGTTTTCTGACCTCCTGCAGTACCCTAAGGACACCCTCAGAAAAAGGGTTTCTGAAAGGAATCAAAAGTTTAATCACCCACAGAGTCAGTTGTATAGTTGACAGATGTGGATGAAGCACAGATCTCTTTTCTTGTGTGAGAAGGTCCACCCTGGGAGGTAACTTGTGATGATTACCCTTGGCTAAATGCAGAAGAGGGAACCAATGCTGTCTTGGACAAAAGGGAGTCACCAGCAAGATAGGATGCATACAGAAACAGCTCCTTCCATGAGAAAGATAGGGTATCCACCTTCCAAACCAGAGGACCTGCAACTCTGGCACAAAAAGAGGAAGTTGACTGTTCATATGGGTGGCAAAAAGATCCATAAGAGGAGTACCCAACCGATGGACCAAGTCCAGAAACACATCCTTGTGAAGCATCCATTTGTGGGATTGAGTCGTGGACCTGCTTAGAGCGTCTGTCAAAAATGTTGAGTGGATGTAATGTAAACTTCCTGAAGAGTCACCTTATACTGATCTGCTAAATTCCATGCCACTAGAGCCAATCTGCAAGGAATATATTACTTTGTCCACCCTGCTTGCTTACATACCAGAGGAGTGTGATGTTGTCCATAAACACATTCAGAAGTCCTGGATGAAACAGGGGATGGAAAGCCTGAAGAGCTAGAATGAGGCCCCTCATTTCCTTGATATTGATATGCTCCTTCCTTTGAGAAGGGACCAGAGACCCTGCCTCTCAACCTGTGTCTGAGGCATCTGTGAACAACTATTGTGTTGGTTGGGACTGATGAAGAGCAAGACCTGGCTTCAGAGAAAATTGCTGAATCAATTGCTGAATCCTCCAAAGAAGCTTTGATTTCAGGCACTGGAGAAGAGGAAGCACAAACTCCAGAGGATGAGCATATTGCATCCAAACTACAGCTAAAGTGGCAGAGGTTTATACCTTTTTTATTAGTTTGAGAATATTTTGCTGGAATTTTAGCATATGGAATTGGCAATTCAAGGCTCTTACAGCTAAAGTGGCTGAGGTGTATACCTTTTTTTCCATTCTGTCTAAAGCTCTGCTTCGTCAGCTGGAATGGGATTCTTAGAATAACTTGCAGTAGCTCCCTTAGGGCCTTGAGTAATGACTTCAGGGTCTGCAGTAGGGTTTCTAGAAAGATATTTGTGGGTGTCTTGCACCCAGTAATATCTGTCTGGCTTCCTGGGTGCTGGAGAGAGAGTCTAATGAAAGGGCATATTCCAGAAAAAACATTCTCTACATCCAGGATAGGAGGAATGGCCAGAGATTTATGCTGAGGCAGGTCAAGGAACTCTTTCAGTCTCTTCTTAGGCGGAGGGTAATCTTGAGCCTCCCACTGAAAGTGTTCTCTGAGGGAGTTTAAGGTTTCCCCCAAAAGAAAGGTCCTCAGGGGGAAGAGTCAAACGGAATGGGATCATCAGCATCAGAGTCCTCAAATGGTGCAAAGGGTGGGTCTTCCATGTCTGACTCCTCAAGAACAGATCCCACTGATTTCTGGTCAGACAGGACCTCAGGGGAGGTGTCCCTTTTTCTTTTGGCTGAAGTGGGAGGGTGGGGCTGGCTTCCCCTGATAAGAGTCATCAAGTCTTCTGTCATTCTGAGCAGTTGCTGTGACTGAGGGGTAGGCAAGCTGGATGGTCGTAGGTCAATGGCTGGGCCCTTGGGGAGGAACCTTCTTGGCGGTAGTCTTAGGCTTGAGCCTGGATGGATAGGTAGTCTTGTACAAGGTTAGTTTAGCCGGCAGCATTGTCATCAATCTAAGCCTGGCTTCAGTTGTCAGAGGTGTCTCAGTGGAAACCGGTGTCTGCGAAGCAGTTCCGGACCCGACTGCGTGAGAAAGAGTCAACATACCGGCAGAGGGAGATGGATCTGGCAGTGTACTGGCCTTTGAATGGGTCTCGGTAGAGGCCTGCGATGGTTCCTCTGTGCCTAGCTACAATTTCCACTCTTCTTCTTATGGTTCTAGCATCAAACACGGCACAGAACCAACAACCGGGGACGTCATGGTCTGGGCCTAAACAAGTGATGCAGAGAGAATGGAAGTCTCAGTGTGGGATCTGCTTTCCACAACTGAGACAATTATTGAGTTTTTCTGACATCGGTTAAAAGCAAAAAAGGTTCCCAAACAGCGTACTTAGCTTTAGATGGTTTCCCTCACTCTGGCAATGGCCAACCGATGCACTCGCAAACCTGCTTCTGCTTCGGGCTCCATGGCAAGAAAGACTGATGTAATGGCATCGGCTGTCACTCTTTACAGCCCTGACGACCTGACATCAGCCACAATCCCAGAACCGCCAATGCAGGAGGGAATCCTTTACTCTGGTATTCAGGCTGGCTGAGGGTTACCCAGCAGGGATGACCCACAAGTGATGACTGCAACAGTGAAACACGAAGAACATCAGGAAACCTTCTAATCTGTGACCAAGTGAAAATGTTAAGTGGTATATGTATATGGATCTAGGCTGTTTGCTCGAATAAGCAATTGAATCCATAATAACCGAACACACTTTAATGAAAGCACTTTTATCGAAAAAACACTTTCGTTAAAGCGTGTTACGAAAAAAAAAAAACATTACATTAACCCCCACACCCCCCCCCCACTTCAATATTCTCCCTCCAAGACCCCACAAAAGTGGAGAAAAGGGAATTTTCCCTTACCTGCACCATAGTACTGCCTCCACAACAGGCATACTTGTGCGGAAGTGCTTCTTCGGTGAAAAGCACTTTTCCGTTAAATATGCCCAACCGTTTGGGTTTAGGTCGTTTGCTCATGCGAACAAACGTCCGGAACCCAGGTGTGTGTGTGTGTGTGTGTGTGTGTGTGTGTGTGTGTGTGTGTGTGTGTGTGTGTGTGTGTGTGTGTGTATTGCTAACTACTATTCCATTTCTTTTCTATATGCATCTTAGTACTTCTAATATTTTGCCAGTAATTTTAATCAGATAGCTATAAAACTCAAAGTCCCTTCAATGTACGTATTCCCCACAACACTGTTATTTTTGTGCTTTCTTTAACTTCTGTTATAACTGGAGATAGGGAGTGCCATGCACACTAACTCACCTGTTCACAATAAGTAGCTCATCCATCCCCTACTATAAGAGTTGCCCTTATCTGCCATTTGCTAATTTGATTTCTTTGTTCCATAATGACTAAGATAACCTAGTTTTCTGATTACTTCTTGGCAACCATCATAAATCAATAGCTCAGGGCTTGTTATACCTGACTGTGGCTGTCTTGCCAATAATCCTATATTATTACAAGTACAAATTGCAGTGGCTTTTACAATTTATTTTTCAGTGACACTGACCTGTGGCAGTTTAAGTTAACCTGATAGTTTTTCCTGGGTCTACTGCTTCTTGTGGCTCATTCTTGCCCGCTCCATTCACCCTCGATTCACTCAGGCTCACTCCACTCCCCTACCCTATCCCCATTTCCCACCCACCGCTGTTATGCCTACATTTAATTTTAAACTAACTACTCCACAACCCCCATTATCCAATCAAACACAGCAACTGATATACAATATACCCCTTCTAAATGAATTAACCCTATCCAATCTGGATCCACAGCAAAGCCAATTAGCAGCTAAATAGTAGCTATTTAATCTAAAGCCAAACCGATACCCTAAAACAAATAAAGAGTACCTTTTATCTACTTACTTCCACTAACAATCATCATGTTACCCCTATCTACTACTGCTCTAATAATCTTGCCAATAGCTGCACATTTCACCTCTTATCACATCAACCTCCATGACTCATTTTTCTCCCATTCTACCCTTTTTCCTTTCCACAAAAAGATCTCTCTAAAATTTATTTAACATTTACTTATGGGGAAAGTCCAACTGGGACAGAGCCCATTTTCAGCAGAGGCCTGGGGAGAAATGCTCCAGCTGCATGTCTTTGGAATGTGGGAAGAAACCACAGCACTGAATGCAGGGAGGACATGCAGACTCTTCACAGACGGCACCCCAGCGAAGAATCTCTTGCTGTGAGGCGATAATGCTAACTGCTATACCACTGCACCACCCAAAAGCATTATCATATCTCCCTCAATCTATAAACACAACATCTACCCTGCAAGCCCCTTGCACACTACTACCTCACCACAATTACCCTCGAATCTTGCTGAAAATATGACAGGTATATAGTTAAAATCCTAAAAACCTTAACAAATATAGTATCTAAACTTAACACTAAGCAGAGACATCCACCCAAACCCCAGCCCAACTAGTCAGAAAAGCATTCTTCCCCAACCAATCAACTACCCACAGACTTTCTTAAACCACACTGAAAAGCCTGGTGATCTCTTACTATTATATATCAATATCAGAAGTATAGCTAACAAAATCCATAAACTCCATGGAACTCTCCTTCTATATTCACCAGATATTGCTCTAATAACCGAAACCTGGCTAAAACCTGATATTACCAATAATGAAATTCTTTCACCTGAATATAACATTCTACAAGCAAACAGAAAGGACAAGAAGGAAGGTGGAATAGCCATTTTATTTAAAAACAACCTTATTGTGGAAGCCATAGAAAATAAAGCCTCCATCTTTGAAAATACAGAAATAATTTTTACAAGATTAACAGATTAATTCAAACAAATTTCTAAATGTAATAGGAAGTTATATATCCCCCGAATCCACCTCTCCAAAGTAGAAAATGTAAGAAACACTGCCCCAGGAAACAATAATCATGGGTGATTTCAATTTAGACTGGTTAACCCAAAACCCCACTAATCACATCTACCTCCATGGCTTCACGCAAATCATTCAAACACCCACTAGGATTGACAAGGCATCAAACAGGCACTGCATCCTTGACTGAATTTTAACAAACATACCAGCTCTCTCATCTCATTCTGGCTGTCTCCCAGATAGCATCAGTGGCCATCTCCCTACCTTTCAAGAAATTTTAAATACAAACAAATAAGCATGTTTATTCAAACATTTACCCGAAGATTAAGACCCCTAGGAAATAATGTTCCATGGTTAAGAATGAACTTACTTTCTAATTCATTCAGCTTTTTCACTATGTCACCCCCTCTAAATAAAACAGGTTGTGCCAAATTACTGAAGAAAAAAGAACAAATGCTGCCCTAATTTTGTATTCAAATGTTTTTATAACTACCTAAAGAATAAGTGAAATGTATTAAACTTATCGAATTTATTATAATGTTCATAATTAATTATGTTATGTAGGTTATTTAAAAAGTTGATGAAATTTGAAAAGTAAGCCATGTTTATGATGGCTGCTTTTAGAAAATGTGGTTGTAGCACTTTAAAATTAAAATGTATTATATAATTGTCTAATTAATTTGTTTAACTGAAATGATTGGGGTTTGAACCTGTGTAGAAGTGTTAGTTGTTTGGCACTGTATTTTATCCGTTGAAGGCGAATGCCGAGGTACCAGTGGTGGAGTAAAATATTTAAACCTTTTTTTTGTGTGGTCCTGCTTCTTGCTCTTTGGTCATATTTATTATTCGTGTGGTGAAGTGGTCGAGTTTTTTATTATGTCATTGGATGTGGCAGATGCAGTTCCAGGGGTATTTCGAACCCCAACAGATATCAATAAGCTGTTATTCACTGAACTTATCAAGGAACGTGAGGCAAAGCTGGCTAATCATGACTTTTGGCAAGCTACTGGTGGTATGCACTGTAATTTTCAGTTTATACAACTTGAGAGACTGATGATTAAAGAACTGAATGTTTACTTTGATACTAAGCTGTTGGAGAAATATCTTAGTATGAAGGCAACACCGAGAGGCTTAAGAACTGATAAGTTGCCAGGTGGAAATTTTGCTGAAGACGAGCAGTATTTGCTGCAGGAGTGGAGGCAAGTCTCAATTGAATGCACCTTAGGGTGGATTTATGTATTAGTGAAGAAATAACAGGAATGGTGAGAAACTCCAACAGCAAATCGTTGATTTACAACAAAAATTGCGTACGTCTGTAACTGGGGAGCTGTTTTCAAAGAAGATGAATGAATGAACTGAATAGCGAAATGGGTGAACATGAACTGGAGGTGATTGATAGAAAAAGAAGCTCCTCCGTGATATCAACGATTTTCGCAAAGGTTCTGTCAATTCACGTACGATGAGAAACAAGCTAAATAAGGAGAATGGTGGTCAAACGGCAGCATTGCGTGATTCTTCATTGTCTTTGTTGGGCATTTCCTCTAAAAAAAAGTGTTTAATTTGAAACTATAGAAGGTGAGACTTTTTCTGACTGTTTGCAAATGCAAGAAGGTGAAAATAATGCTGCTGGGGTCTCTGTTCATAGGTTCATAGGTTCATACTAGGCTATCTGCCCTGGGGCAATTAAAAGTCTAGCCCGATTCTGTATGGCTTACGCCACCCCTTGATTTGAGTATACTGTGCCCTTTTTAAGGTTTAGTTTACTGTGCCTCTGTCTAATAGTGACACGGGAGTAATCCCTGGGACAAACCTATGATCCCCCATCCACCTATCGAGATTCTTCTTGAAGAGATTCAGTGAGGTGCTCTGCCTCACATGAACTGGAATTCTATTCCAGAGCGAAGGGAGCCTCTGGGTTATGAACCTTTCCCTCCAGCAAGTTCTATTTATTTCTGTGCTGAGGTTCAAGTCCCTCGAGTGTGTGGCTCTAAGGGATTTAAATTTACTGAGGTGGAGCATGTCCATTAATTCAGGATTTGACATAGCTTTGTATGTCAGGCATAGATCGCCTCGAAGTAGGCGGTATGCAACTGAGTAGAGCTGGAGTTTAACCGAGCAGCATATCTGTTTGAGACCCTTGATCCTCTTGGTGAGATACTTTTGGGGTCTTTCTAATTGCTGCAGGTGTCGGGTAAGGTACATCCCAAAAGGGGCATTGTATTCTATGATGGGCCTGATGAGGGATGAATAAAGGGGCATGATTACCTCTCTTGATCTAGATGTGAAACCCTTCGTGATGAGGTGGGCTATGCAGAAGGTCTTTCTAACCACTTTGGCAATGTGGTTTTCAAAGGAGAGATCGCTATCAACTTGGGTCCCCAGGTCCCTAATAACTTTCTCTGTACTTAATGGGTTTCCGCCTATGTGGTAATTTGTGGGCACATTGTTTTTGCCAAAGGGTATGACTATACATTTTTTGGCATTTAGCTTTAAACCATGGCGCTGGCACCAGTTATCTATCTCTGTGAGACCTTTTTGAAGGATGTTTGTGTCAGCTGGAGAGTTGATTATGGCGCCCAGTTTGCAGTCGTCTCATGAACTTGGTGAGCCATAGTCCTCCCACGCTTGCCTGTACCTCGGAAAAGTATATACCAAACAAGAGTGGTCCCAGGACAGAACCCTGTGGGACGCCACTTGTGACCGGTTTCGAGTCTGACATGGCTCCAGCAACTCTCACTCTGTGGGTTCTGTCTTTGAGCCAGTTTGCGACCCATCTTGTGACATAGGGGTTTATATTTAAGCTGGATAGCTTATCTATGATGCCCAAGTGGGGTATTGTGTCAAATGCCTTTGCAAGGTCCAGATAGGCTGTGTGGACTACCTTCCCTTCATCTATGGCTTTGGTGACTGTTTCAAAGAAGTCAACCAGGTTCAAAAGGCAGGATCTGCCCTTGACAAAGACGAACTGGGTAGGATCTAGTGTCTGTAGGTCCCCAATGTCTTTGTTTATGAGCTCCATGATGATCCTCTCCATAGCCTTGCAGACTAAGCTAGTCGGGCTTATGGGGCGATAGTTTCCAGGGTCCGTAGAGGCTCCACCTTTGTGAAGTGGGACCACTGATGCTGAACGCCATTCTGTGGGCACATATCCTGTAGTGAGGCTGAGATTGTATAGCTGTTTTATTTGAGGGATTAGTTCCTCTTGGAGTTCATGTAGGACACAACCTGGGATGCCATCTGGTCCCATGGAAGCAGTGTTTTTTGCTTTGGAGAGGGCAGCCTTCACCTGAGCATCAGAGATGTTTGGGAGGCAGCCCTCTGCCGGGATAGATACTTGCTCTTTTGGGGGGGAGAGGGTGGAGAAGTTTGCACTGAACCGGTCTGCCAGGATATTGGCGATGTCTGTGGGTTCAGTGTATTTTTTGTCGTTTAGAATCAACTCAGAACAAGTCTGGGAGTTGCATCCTAGGTTTCTAACATAACTGAAAAAAGCCTTATGATTGTCTTTGGTGTCCTGTGTAATTTTTCTCTCGAAGCTGGCCTTGGAGGATTTTATGAGGGATCGTAATTTTTTGCTAGTACTGATCAGAGATGCCTTCACTATTAGGGATTTTGCTCTATCATGTAGTAGCTTCCTCCTTCTGTTGTACAGTTTACTTACGGCAGGGGTCCACCAGACTGGACGCCTGCCTTTGGATGATTGGGTCTTGGTTTTGTTTGGGATAGCATGATCCATGCATTCCTGGAGATGTCCTTAGAATGCGTTTATATAGGATTCTGCAGTTTGGGCCGTAGTTTCCACTGGCCCTGGGGCCTTGAAGGATTCCACTTCGGTTTTGAGAAGTGAGAAGTTTGCTTTTGAGAAGTTTTTCACTGTGGTTTTCTGGGCTGGGGGTGGGGTCGGGATGTGGACATCCAGTGAAATTAATTTATGGTCTGATCTTACCAATGAGGGATACACTTCTGGTGTGGAGCATAGAGTCCCCATGTTGGTAATGATCAGGTCTAGTATGTTGTCCCCTCTTGTGGGAGTGGTAACTAGTTGTTCCATAGCATTTGAGTTTATAATTTCCAGGAACCTTTGGGCTAAGGTGCTGGGGCTTGAGTAGTGCTCCCAGTCAATGTTTGGGTAGTTGAAGTCGCCCAATATAATGGTGTTCGGAGAGATCTTCATGTTCTCCAATGTTTTCAGGAAAGCCGAGTGGAATTCCTGACTTTGAGAGGGTGGTCTGTAGGATGCTATAAACTGAAAAGCAGTCTTGCCCACTGTTAGTTGCACGTGGATGGTCTCCGATACTTCGTGCAATGCAGCAACAGGGAAAGTCGAGAAAGGGTCACTATAAGGGGAAGAAGGATCGTTGAATTTGTTTGCTGAACCTGTGAATGGCGAACGTAGTGGTGTTATTTGTTCTGAAGTTGCAGCCAGTGTTATTTTGGACTTATGTAATCCTGTTTCATTTGATGTAAGTGATTGTATACCTGAAGAATCAAATGCTTTAAAAATCATTAATCTGTCAGATATGCAGCTGAGTAATTCAGCTATTTCTTTGCTAATGAAAGGCACAAAGTTTGTACCTTTTAAAGTGCCATCATTGGCTGACACACTCATGGAGGTGAAAAAATTCTGTAGAAAATTGCATTTGGCTGTTTATTTTGGTGAAAGTAAGAATGCTGTAAATGCTGCGGATGGGATTGCTGAGGATGATCCGCACCTGAATGTTTCCATTTATGATGAACTTATAGATGAAGAAAATGTTTTTGACGTTTTTGTCTTTAATCATGATGATTCTATACACAAAGAAAATTGTGTTGATGCTAACCTGAATGCTGAGGGTTTTTCCACAGGGTATGAGAAATTGTTGGTACCCCATTTACCTACTGTCAGTAGTTTTATGCCACCTAAGCTCTCCTCTGCTGTAATACTTTTCGAGCAAATGCTCTTGAGAAGAACTGAACATGACTATCAAACATTTGTTAAAAGCAAAAAAATGTACAATATTACTAAAAGTGAGTGGTAATGTTTAAATATGTTGAAAGGAAATTTGAATGATGTGTTTAGGCAGGCAGACAAGGGGGATAATTGGGTCCTCATGGGCAGACAAAAGTATAAGAAAATGGTATATGATTTATTACATGTTAGGGAAGATTATATTAAATTAAATTGTAACCCAGTGAATGAATACAATGCACAATTGTTGGAGCTTTTGGAAAGAGGGGAGCGTTTGGGCTTCCTCACTAAGGAAAATGTTAGGAGGTTATTTGTTGCTAAACCTTATGACCCAATTTGTTATGTTTTGCCTGAGATACACAAAGACATAATTGACCCCGCCTGGGAGGCTTATCATTTCAGGGGTAGGGTCACACTTACAAAATGTAGGTTTATTTCTAGATTCTTTGTTGAAGAAATATTTAAATAAAGTACCTGTACATGTTACTAATACTGAAGAACTTTGTAAGAAGGTTAGTGTAGTGGAATGACAAGATGATGTTTACTGGGTGGTTGTAGATGTAAATTCACTCTATACTAACATTCAGACAAAATGGGGTTTAGAAGCCATTTGGAATACTATGGGGGATGGGCCCAAAACTGCTTTTGTCATTAGGCTGCTTGAATTCTGCTTAACACATAATTATTTCAAATTTGAGAATGAGGTATTTTTGCAGCATAAGGGTACAGCTATGGGGGCTCCTTATGCCCCTACTTATGCCGTTTTGTATATGGGGTACTTTGAAAAAATATTCATTTACTGTTCTGAATTTTTCAAGAAGTATGTTTTGGTTTACAAACGCTTTATAGATGATCTTATTTTTTGTGCAGGCGTGATGATAATGAATTTGATTCATTTTTTAAGGAGTTAAATCAAAATAATCATGATTTGAAATGTTCTATGAAAAAAGGTGAATCTTGTATTCAATTTCTCGATGTAGTACTTTATGTGGATAATAGTAACAGAATTCAGTATAAACCTTTCAGGAAAAATACATCTGCTGACAATTTCTTACATGCGGATAGTATGCACCCCCTCATTTGGTGAAATATTTACCCTTGGGTGAATTTAAGCGAATTATTCGGAAAACTTCTGAGGAAAAATTTTAAAAGAAGTTTGTGATGAAAGCTAGGGATAGACTTATGAAATGGGGGTACAAGGAGCAACACTTACGTCAAGCTTATGATGAGGCATTTGGAAGAAGGCATAAAAATGTAGGTGAGGAAAAGAACAAATTTGTTATGAATAAGCATTTGGTTACCAATGCTTTTAATGATGAAGTGTTGTTCTTTGTTTCTAGGTATTCAGGCTTTTCAGAAATGATGAGAAAAGCGATTGTACACCTTTGGTACATTATTTGTGAAGATGTGGCAGTACGAAATTTGTTTCCGAAATTTGTTAAATTTACGTATGGACGCTATGCTAATTTAAAGGAATGGTTGAATATGCCTATAATAAGTGCTCCTGAAGCGTCTATTGGTGTTTTTGCTTGTAACTGTAAAGTATGTAGGCATATTAAAAATATCTCTGGCACATGTATTAATGGAAAAAGGTTCACCTGTACGGGCAACCTTGGTTGCAACTCTTGTGGGGTGGTTTATATTGTTGGATGTGGTTGTACCAATGTAAAATGGTACATTGGTCAAATTAAAAGGCCAGTGAAGGTCAGGATTATGGAGCATTTGAGGGACATCAATAATAGGAACATGAGGAGTCCAGTGGCTTGAGCATTTTATGAACATCCATGGGGGAAGCATTTGTTCTTTTTTCTTCAGTATTTTGGCACAACCTGTTTTATTTAGAGGGGGTGACATAGTGAAAAGGCTGAATGAATTAGAAAGTAAGTTCATTCTTAACTATAGAACATTATTTCCTAGGGGTCCTAATCTTGAGGTAAATTTGTAAATGTGTGAATTAACATGCTTATTTTTTTTGTATTTAAAATTTTGTATTCAAATGTTTTTTATAAATATCTAAAAAATAAGTGAAATTTATTAAATTTACTGAATTTATTATAATGTTCATAATTAATTATGTTATGCAGGTTATTTAAAAAGTTGATGAAATTTGAAAAGTAAGCTATGTCTAATGTTTATGACGGCTGCTTTTAGAAAATTTGTTTGCAGCACTTTAAAATTAAAATGTATTATATAATTGTCCAATTAGTTTACTTGAACTGATTGGGGTTTGAACCTGTGTATAAGTGTTGGTTGTTTGGCACTGTATTTTATCCACTGAAAGCGAATGGCCAAGGTACTGGTGGTAGCTGAAGTATAAACCTTCTTACCCAGCCTATCCACAGTTCAACTGTCCTTGTCAGAAAGCAGTAACTTGGATGAAGGAAGCAATTGAGATGGCTTATCAGAGGCTACAGACACCACAGAGGGGTCAGCAAGACATTTAAACAAAAAGGAACGATCCTCAGGCATCCTATAAAACTGGTGCCTATCAGATTTCTTGGGAGCAGGGGGCAGAGAATCTGGCACTTTAGAGGCATTGGAAAAAAACAGCCAA
Organism: Protopterus annectens; assembly: GCF_019279795.1. NCBI lineage: Eukaryota > Metazoa > Chordata > Ceratodontiformes > Protopteridae > Protopterus > Protopterus annectens. Next base: position 1,662,203,264 of record NC_056732.1, read on the forward strand.
TAAAGCAGCCAAGATAAGAGGAATGGCTGCAGGTTTGGGAGATTCCATCTACAGTAACTCATAGTACCTCTTATGGATATCCAAAACCTGGGCACAATCCCACTTACAAAATTCCATCATTCTAGAGATTGTGTCCCGAAAGCAAACTTCCTCAGAAGGATTATCTAGACTATGAGAGTCCTCCTTCTCAGACCCGTAGTCTAAAGGAGAAGTAATCTGTGTAGAATAAGCAAGGGATTCATCATCAGAATCCAACTCCTCAGAAGAATTCAATTCTGTGAGCCTTTTATGGGAAGAAGAGGACCAAGGTGTAGCATGAAACAAAACCCCTTGAGGAGGTCTTAACGACAGTAAAGCAGTAAATAACCCCTGGGTAAAGGCCTGCCACTCAATTTGTGGATCCCTAGGAGCAGAAGAAACATGATTGGTTTTCTGCTTCTTTTATAAAGGGAACATCTGTCCTATAAACCTGAGAAGGCTCTGACTCAGGACAGCATTCCACAACTGTAGTAGGAACTTCTTCCCTAAAAAGAAACTTCAGAACCACCCCTAGATCCTACAAAAACAATCAACCATGGCTCCCCCTGAACACCCGAAACAGATGCCTGCAAAGCCTTGTCGAACATGCTGCCCATCAGATCTTCACTGGCCTCCAACCCAGAAGCAGCAGAGGAATCTGACAATATATCCAGGCTAGTCTTCAGGTCTGTAATAACCTCATGAGAAACTTCTGGCAGAGGTTGGACAGCGGAAGATTCCAGTCTTACCTTATGCACCTTCTTCTTCTCTGACGGCTGACCCTCAGGGCGGGAAGTTCCATCCATAGTATCTTTAGCAAGAAGCTTAAGACACTGGTTCTCAAGATACAATGAAAGGGAAGAAAGCCTACTATGAAGAGTTTTAGGGACAAATGCCTGAAAAATTGAACAAGATGTATGGTTGTGAGCAGCTCCAAGGCAAAAAAAGAGTTATCGTGGTGGTCTTTGTGGGGAATCTGTCTCCCAAACTGGCAGTTACTCTTCCTGGATGATGACATTAACCCCCCAAACAGCACAAAACAATCAGAAAAACAACAAAAAAACTCAACTGGGTACTTATCTGCAATGGTAAGGACTTCAGCAAACAGGAGTAATCACCAGAATGTCAACAAACAGAAACACGGCAAAAAAACGGACGGAGGTAACAGACTGACACTAAAAAACAGTGTTCGGACTGGCAGCAAGTTCTGAGGATGGTACACCTGAACATCACCTATATGGCCTATGGTACGCAAGGAGTGTGTAGGTGACGTTCAGTGTACCTTAAAGCAACAACAGACTTTGGTAAACTGGCCGGACAGTGGGTTTAATGGCAGGGAATCCCCATTTGTAATGAATACTTGCAGTAGTGAATGTAAGGACATCCAATGTGAGATGGTGCTGGACAGATGAATGCACACATTTGCAAGGCAAGGATCCATTACTGGGCAAAATAAGCAGCCAGTGTAGGGAGTAAGTTGTTACTCTATGAATGATGTAAGGGGCTCTAGATACACATGAGAATTTGTTCAAACAAAAATGAATAAAGCCTGATTTTATTCAGCCCTCAGATAACAGATCCCAGAGCTAGACCTGACAGTTTCATAGACTACTGTGTTTCAAAGTTTCTTTAGTAAAGTGATGGAATTTAAAAAGAATCAGAACATGAAACAAAAGGAAATACAGTGGGTCATATAAACATGCCATTCAATGATTTTTTTCTTAGTACCACAGAATTTCTGACAGCTTGACACCATGCTAAATGTTACTTTACCGTATGCAGGTTCAACACACACAGTAATGTGGGAGTTAACTATCATTCCCCACCACCTTTCAGCTTTAGCTGCATGTCTGTTAATCTGCATTTAAATATTCTAGGTCACTTAATGTAAATTATTATGAAGTGAAACATAAAGGAGAAGACCTAAATGAATATCAAAAGAGTTTTGTTTCCAGCCTTACCTGTTTCCATTCTTCTCATTATTTTCTTTTTACTGAGTCTCCTATGTCTATAAATAAAAAAGCATAAAATGATTACAAAGCCTGTGTACCTTGCGTCATTTCTAGAACCACCATTTTCACTCAATATATTCTACAATGGGCAGCCATACCTTAAGTAACACTTTCCTTATAGAACAGATACCTGTTTTGCCACAGAATAGAAGGTACAAGTTCACAGCCATTTAGTGGAAAAATCAGCTATTAATGATGGCGGTTTAATTACTGTTCTATATACAGCAATGGGTTCAGAATGTAAATGCAGATAAGAAAAAGAGACAAAATATGCTGGCACTACATAGCTAACCACAGCAAACATTAGACATAGTCATACAGTTACTACTGGACATAAGCGCATATTGAATACAATAGTGGAACATAAAGTATTACACACAACAGCCAACACTAACTCAACTGCACAATAAAACTGTAGTTTGAATATAAATATTTTTACACTACAGCAATTTGCCATATAGATTCTACAGGTTCATAAGTGATTACTAGGCCAACAATCCTGGGGGGGGGTGGTGCTTTTTAATACCTAGGTATCTGACACGTTTTGATACCCTAGGGTTATTTTAAGGGGTATATGTTGGCTTGGGCAAGGGTGGTCAGGCATTTACTGGATGACTATCTACTACAGACACTGGTGCCAGACCAGGGGTTAATTACCAATTCCCTATCCACTGGTCCAAGTTACACTCGAACTGGGGATGGGAATAACTCTGTTTCACATGGACGGGAATCCTGTTCTAGACAAGGGGTAGTGTCTGAGACACAAACCCACCCCACCATGTCCTAATTCACTTACAGATGAGGTTTAGGTTGCTAGATTGGGTAATTCTGATACTATTTGTTTTGTAATGGCTCCATCAGCACAAAATCAGAGGATGCTTTGTAGGCCAGGCATAGATCACATCTCAGACGTCTGTAGAAGATAGTGTGCAGAGACAGAACTTTGAGGTTGTCCGAGTAGGACATGCAGTTTACATCATGTATTCTATTTATAGGGAGCCTCTGTGGATGGTCCAATTGTTGCATATCCCTGGGTCTGGTACATATCAAATGGGGAACTGGACTCAATGGCTGGCCTGATGAGGGCACAGTACAGCAGACCAATGACTTCCATGGACCTAGATGCCATACCCTTGCTTATAAGTTGCACACCATAGAATGATTTCTTTAATACTTTAGGCATATGATGGCCAAAGGCCAGGTTACTGTCTTTATGTGCTGCCAAGTCCCTGACACTCTTAGAAGTGTATTAGCAGTGTGGTATCCTCCAAGGGTAGCAATCTTCGCAAAGGATATTACGGAGTATTTCCTGGCATTGAGTTGTAGACCATGGCTCTGGCATCAGTTGTTAGTCTGTGTCAGACCTTCTTGGAGGGTAGTTGTGTCTTTGGGGGATTCTGCGACTGCGCCTAGTTTCCAATTGTCTGCAAACGTGGTCAAGCAGAGAACCCCAATATAAGCCTTGACTTCAGAGAAGTGGATGCTAAAAAGGAGCAGCCCCAGCACAGATCCTTGAGGGGCTCCCCAAGTGACTGGTCTCCTTGTTAAGGTAGATTCCCCTATTCTAACTTCTTGGGCCCTATCTGTGAGCCATATGATTATCTGACAGGTGACACAGGGATTTATACATAATTTTAAGAGTTTACCTCAAATGGGGTATTGTGTCGAATGCTTTGGCTAGCTCGGTGACACCCATGCACTGGCCCAGTAATCAAGGAGCCTTAAGGGCTCCCACATTTGGAGGCTAACAAGTACACACACAGTAAAGTACCACAGGTTCAAAGGTTGGTACTAGGCTATCGGCCCCAGGGCCTATACAAGCCTAGCCAAATAATTCCCTAGAAATTTCTTCCCACAATATTTACTTCCCTGGACCCCTGTCTAGTACGGCGACTGACGTAATCCCCAGGGTGAATTTCCTATCTCCCATCCAATCGTCAAGGTTCCTTTTGAAGAGGGCCAAGGAGGCACTCTGCTTGACATGTATGGGCAGTCTATTCCAGAGTATGAGGAGTGTCTGGGTCAGGAACCTATCCCTCCCGCATGTTTTGTTCATTGTGATGACAAGGTTTAGATCCCTGGAGCATGTGGCTCTGAGGGATTGGTATTTCTTTAAGTGGAGCATGTCCGACAGCTCAGGGTTTGACATGGCTTTCTATGTTAAGCAGAGATCGCCTCTGAGTAGACAATATGCCACAGAGATTTTTTAGATGGTCAGCGTAGGGCATCTGCTTTAGGCCTGTGATTCGTTTAGTGAGGTATTTCTGCAGCCTTTCCAGCTGTTGCAGATTTCTTGTGAGGTACATACCAAATGGGGCATGGTACTCTGTAATGGATCTAATGAGGGATGAGTACAGTGGGACAATGACCTCCTTTTTTCTGGATGAAAAGTCCTTAGTGATGAAGTGTGCCACATAGAAGGATTTCCTGACTGTTGTGGCGATATGGTTATCGAAGGTGAGACCACTGTCCACCCGTGTCCCTAAGTCTCTCATCATACTTTTGGTGTTTAGTGTACTGCCACCTATGTGGTAATTCATGGATACACATTTTTTTCCCAAAGGGGATAACTATACATTTCTTGGCATTAAGCTTGAGCCCATGGCTCTGGCACCAAGCATCTGTTTTTGTAAGGCCCTTTTGTAGAATATCCACATCATTTGGGGATTCAATAATGGCTCCCAGTTTGCAGTCATCTGCGAACTTTGTTAGCCAGAGTCCCTTAGTGTTGGCCTGTACTTCAGAGAAGTAGATGCCAAACAAGAGTGGCCCCAGGACTTAACCCTGAGGCACTCCACTTGTCACTTGTCTGGAGCTGGATTTGATGCCGGCTACCTTTACAGTCTGGGTTCTGTCAGTAAGCCAGTTGGCAACCCATCGAGTGATGTAGGGATTTATGCCCAGCTTAGCAAGTTTATCTATGATTCCGGAGTGGGGGGTGGTGTCGAAGGCCTTGGCGAGGTCCAGAGAGGTTGTGTAGACCGCCTTGCCCTCATCCACAGCTCTGGAGACTGATTCAAAGAAGTCAGTCAGGTTCAGGAGACAAGATCGGCCCTTCACGAACCCAAACTAGGTGGGGTCCAGAGTTTGAAGGTTGCCAATGTCTTTGTTTATAAGTTCCATGATAATGCGGTCCAAGCCCTTGCAGATCAGGCTCGTCAGACTGATGGGGACAATAGTCCCCGGGATCCAAGGTGAGTCCCCCTTGTGGAGTGGGATAACTGTAGCTGTGTGCCACTCAGTGGGCATGAAGCCTGAGGTGAGGCTATGATTAAACATGACACATAGGTGAGGTGCCAGTTCATGTAGTACACAGCCTGGGATGTCATGTGGTCCAATAGATGCTGTATTCTTAGCTTTGCAGAGTGCGGTTTCTACCTATGTGGCTGCGATTACCGGTATTTGGCAATCTTTTGGTATTGAGATAGGCCCTTTAGGGGGTGAGAGGGGGGTGAAGTTGGCACTAAATCTGCCAGGATATTGGCAATATCCTTGGGATCAGTATATTTAATGCCATTCTGTTGTAGCTCAGAGCAGATCTGAGCATTGCCATTTAGATTCTTGACATAGCTATAGAATGCCTTGTGGCTGTCTTTGGAATCTTTGACAATTTTATTTTCGTAACTAGCTTTGGAGGATTTTATGAGGGATCTCAGCTTCTTACTGAGACTAGTAAAATGGTTTTTTGCATCCTGGAATTTTCCTCTTTTATGCAACAGTTTCTTCCTTCTGTTGTATAGTTTGTTTATGGCAGGGGACCAGCAGATTGGCTTCCTTTTTTGGAGGAGAGCATCTTGGTTCTATTTGGGATGGCACGATTCATGCACGAGTGGATGTGCTTGTACAGTGCCTTAGTGTAGGTTTCAGCAGTCGAACTTTCTGCTCCCGTCAGCATGGGTGCCATGAAGTTTGCTATTTCTGACTTAAGTAGCATGAAGTTGGCTTTGGAGAAGTTTTTTTTACGGAGGTTTCCTTACTTGGGGGGGGGGGGGTGTATGTCAAGAGTGATTTGCTTATGGTCAGACCTGAGCAATGAAGGGGTGACCACTGGTGTTGAACATCTATCTCCCATGTTGGTAATGACCAGGTCTAGGATATTGGAGCCCCTGGTGGGCAATGGATTAGTTGATCCAGGGCTTGGAATTTATGAATTCCAAGAACCGTTGGGAAAAGGTGTTGGTACCAGAGTAGTTTTCCCAGTTAATGGCAGGGTAGTTGAACTCACCTAGTATTAGGGTGTTTGGTTGTATCTTAATATTTTCCAGTATGTTTAGAAAGGTGTAGTGAGAATCTTGGGACATGGTGGGGGACCTGTAGCAAGCTACAGTTTGGATTGCAGTCATACCTAGTGTTAGTTGCACCTGGAGAACTTCAGATGCATTGTGTTGGGCAACTAGCCTGGAGGTGTAAATATGGACACTCCTCCACATTTAGTGTTTCGGTCTTGGGGTTTGGTGGCCGAAAAGTGTGGTAAGAGTTGTAGCCTGGTACTGCAGGGGTGCTCTCTGGAGTCTTGAACCAGGTCTCAGTTACTGCACATATATCGATGTTCTCCATTTTTAGGAGTGCCTCAAGAGAGTGCATTTTGAGGTTTAGACTTCTAGCATCGAGTAGCATTACCTTCAGATTTTGCATGCTTGCTACCTGTTACAGTGGTGGCTTTGTCCTTTGAACCTTGCCTAACAAAGGCACTATAGGGGTGGCAAGAGCTTTAGCCAGTAACCTGAATCCCAGGAGTGACAGGTGCAGACCATCTCTGGCAAAGCATCGTGGTTTGTCGATCATGTCGTCCCAGGCAGACAGATACTGGATCCCCTTTAACAATTGGCTAAGCTTGTGGTGTCATTCAAAGTCAATCATTTTGTCCTTGTACTGTGGTATCATTCTGGGCGAAGGCAGGATGCTACTCAGGGCTAGGGTCATACCTGCCCTGGTCCAAATGATCCGAGAGCTCTTCCATGTCTCCTTTCATGTAGTCCAGGGAGGTACGTCTTAAGTCATTCACTCCAACATGGACAATGACAGAGTCGTATTTGTACTTGTTGTGGAGTGACTTGAGTGCATGTGTTATGTGGCGTATCCTGGCACCCGAGAGGCAGCGGACTGTAATTTTCTCCTTGCTCAGCCTGGTGAGTGGGACATCAGTGTGCCTGACTATAGAGTCATCTATGACTAAAGTGTTGGGTACATTGTCTTGCTTTAGGGGCTGTTGTTGGGTGGCACACTGGTGTTATGAGCTACGTGTCACTTTGGTTGTGACTGGTGTTTGTTTGCGTTTCAGCTTCAGAGGTCCTTGTTGCTTGGGAAGGTTAATGTGAGTTTAGTGTTGGTATGTGTGGGTGTTGATGGTGTGGGTTTTGAAGGGCTATGTGTTGCTTGAGGTGTAGTGCAGGTGTTAACCTTCTCCTCTTGACTATCTAGCACAATCTTGGCTGGAGAGACCTTTGCTTCCAGTTTGGCTATGTAAGTGCATCTCTCACAGGTTGTAGTGTTGGATGGTAAGAGGAGACGGTTGTCTGTGTACATGAGGCAGTTGCTGCATTGCCCCAGTATGCCCAGATTCACCAGGTGGACAGGGGAAATCACTGGAAGCTGACCCTTGGACATGCCTGTTTAGATGCTTTTTTTTTTGTAAAGTACAAGAGCTGTTTTCCTCTGCCAAATTACTGATGCGGAGAACATTTCATATTTCCATACCGGATCGGTCAAGACCCGGGTTAACAACGACCGCCACCAGTACTCTTAGCCAACTGGGTGCTGGCAGAAATTGGGCTACTGTTAGCCGAAGAAGAAGAGGAGGGGGAAGGCATGCCCGAAGGCAGGAAGAGAGGAGAAAGGTTAGGAGTGTAATACTGAGGGGTAGGAACTTTGAATGCTGGCAGTATGATTGGTATAGGGAGAGAGATAGCTGATATGATGGAGAGAAGGAAGGTTAATATACTGTGCGTGCAAGAGACCAGATGGAAGGGAAGTAAGGCCAAGTGTATAGGAGGCAGGTTCAAATTGTTCTATCATGGTATGGATGGCAGAAGAAATGGGGTAGGGGTTATCCTAACGGAACAGTATGCCAAGAGTGTTTTGGAGGTGAAGAGAGTGTCTGATAGAGTGATGTTTATGAAGCTTGAAATTGATGGTGTAATGATGAATGTTGTTAGTGCATATGCTCCACAAGTTGAGTGTGCGATGGTTGAGAAAGAAAAATTTTGGAGTGAGTTGGATGAAGTGGTGGTGAGTGTACCCAAGGGTGAGAGACTAGTGATTGGAGCTGACTTCAATGGGCATGTTGGTGAAGTGAACAGAGGGGATGAGGAAGTGATGAGTAGGTATGGTGTTAAGGAGAGGAATGCAGAAGGTCAGATGATTGTGGATTTTGCGAAAAGGATGGACATGGCTGTGGTGAATATGTATTTTAAGAAGAGGGAGGAGCATAGGATGCCGTACAAGAGTGGAGGAAGATGCACATAGGTGGATTATATCCTATGTAGGAGGGCCAGTCTGAAGGAGATTGGAGACTGTAAAGTGGTGACTGGGGAAAGTGTAGCTGAGCAGCATAGAACGGTGGTCTGTAGGATGATGTTGGTGATCAAGAGGAGGAGGAGGAGGAGGAGTGTGAAAGCAGTGCCAAGGATTAAATGGTGGAAGTTAAAAAAGGGTGATTGTGAGGTGGAGTTCAGGGAAGAGTTAAGACAGGCACTGGGAGGCAATGAAGAGTTACCAAATAGCTGGGTATAAACTGTAGAGCTAGTAAGGGAGACTACTAGTAAGGTGCTTGGTGTGACATCTGGACAGAGGAAGAAGGACAAAGAGACATGGTGGTGGAATGAGGAAGTACAGGAAAGTATACAGAGGAAGAGGCTGGTGAAGAAGAAGTGGGATTGTCAAAGAGATGAAGAAAGTAGACATGAGTATAAGGATATGAGGCGCATGGCAAAGAGAGAGGTGGCGAAAGCTAAGGATAAGGCGTATGGAGAGTTGTATGAGAGATTGGACACTAAAGAGGGAGAAAAGGACCTGTACCGATTGGCTTGACAGACAGACAGAGCTGGGAAAGATTTGCAGCAGATAAGGGTGATAAAGGACAGTGAGGGAAACGTAGTGAGGAGTGTATGTTGAGGAGATGGAAAGTGCACTTTGAAGGGCTGATGAATGAAGAGAATGAGAGAGAGAGAAGGTTGGATGATGTGTGGATAGTGAAGCAGATTACCAGGGAGGAAGTAAGGACAGCTATGAAGAGGATGAAGAATGGAAAGGCTGTTGGCCCAGATGACATACCAGTGGAAGCATGGAGGTGCTTAGGAGAAATGGCAGTGGAATTTTTAACCAGATTGTTTAATGAAATTTTGGAAAGTCAGAGGATGCCTGAGGAGTGGAGAAAAAGTGTTTTGGTACCTATCTTTAAGAATAAGGGTGATGTGCAGAGCTGCAGTAACTACAGAGGGATAAAAGTGATCAGTCACAGCTTGAAGTTATAGGAAAGAGTAGTGGAAGTTAGGTTAAGAAGGGAGGTGATGATTAGTGATCAGCAGTATGGTTTCATGCCAGGAAAGAGCACTACAGATGCAATATTTGCTCTGAGAGTGTTGTTGGAGAAATACAGAGAAGGTCAGAAGGAGTTGCATTGTATCTTTGTGGACTTAGAGAAAGCATATGACAGGGTGCCTAGAGAGGAGTTGTGGTATTGTATGAGGAAGTCGGGAGTGGCAGAGAAGTATGTAAGAGTGGTACAGGATATGTACAAGGGTAGTGTGACATTGGTGAGGACTGCGGTGGGAGTCGCAGATAAGTTAAAGGTGGAGGTGGGATTACATCAAGGATCAGCTCTGAGCCCTTTCTTATTTGCAGTGGTGATGGACAGGTTGACAGATGAGATTAGACAGGAGGCCCCGTGGACTATGATGTTTGCAGAAGACATTGTGATATGTAGTGAGAGTAGGGACCAGGTTGAGGAGACCCTGGAGAGGTGGAGATGTGCTTTAGAGAGGAGAGGAATGAAGGTCAGCAGGGCTAAAATAGAATATATGTGTGTAAATGAGAGGGAGGGTAGAGGAATGGTGAGGATGCAGGGAGTAGAGTTGGTAAAGGTGGATGAGTTTAAGTACTTAGGATCAACAGTTCAGAATAATGGTGAGTGTGGAAGAGAGGTGAAGAAGAGAGTACAGGCAGGGTGGAATGGGTGGAGAAGAGTGTCAGGAGTGATTTGTATCAGACGGGTACCAGTAAGAGTGAAAGGGAAGGTCTACAAGAGGGTAGTGAGACCAACTATGCTATATGGGTTGGAGACGGTGGCATTGACAAAAAGGCAGGAGTCAGAGCTGGATGTGGCAGAGTTAAAGATGTTAAGATTTCCACTGGGTGTGACTAGGATGGACAGGCTTAGGAATCAGTATATTAGAGGGTCAGCTCAGGTTGGACAGTTTGGAGACAAAGCAAGAGAGGCGAGATTGCATTGGTTTGGACATCTGCTGAGGAGGGATGCTGGATATATTGGGAAAAAGATGCTAAGGATGGAGCTGCCAGGTAAGAGGAAAAGAGGAAGGCCTAAGATAAGGTTTATGGATGTGGTGAGAGAGGACATGCAGGCGGTTGGTGTGAAAGAGCATGATGCAGAGGACAGGAAGAAATGGAAACAGATGATCCAGTATAGCAACCCCTAACGGGAACAGCCGAAAGAAGATAATGATGACACGAGCTGTTTTCCCTTACCTTTGCAAGGTATTTTGCAAGTACAGGCTGTTTAGTGCCTATGATTAATTTCTCCTTATTAACAAGGAGAGTTGAACGCTTGTATCAGGTTAAGGCTTCCTAGTTCTTTCCAGCAGGTTATAGAGCAAGTGCTAGTCACAGGGGTTCAGATTTTAGTGCTACTACTGAGAAACCAGCTAGTTCTAAGGGAAAATTTGAAGAGCAGAATTTCTGGCACCTGGAATAGTTTAACCGTAGCCCCGCGGTGCTGCACAATGCGAAAAATGTGCAAACACACACGTTTTTAAGCCAGAAAGTTTAAAGGGATAGAAATCAGCCCAAAATGGCTAATAAAATTACAATTTCAGAGCTGGAAACCATTCCTCTAGTGTTAAATAGGCAGTACAATGCTCACCACTCCCACTGGTAAACTGTAGGACTTCCCTCTACCACAGCAAGATCTGAATATAAAGTCCTGAAACCAGCAAAGCCTGGGATCTGGACTATTCTAGCTAGGAAAGGCGGGAAACGAGCAAACAATAGAATTTTTCTTTTCTTAAAACAGGCTAAACAATGCAATAATACAGTAAATAATTAAAAAAAGAAAGAAAAATTCACCAAAACAATGTAGCCGATAACAGTTTAATGCTCAGTAATCCACAATTCCAATGTTAACATCCACCAGAAGAGTACGAACAACTAAGCGCTTTCGCCAAGGTTAACAAACCAAAGGCATCATCAGAGTTGTTAGTTTACAATGCATTCTCCTCTTTTAAACTGTTAACAACAATTAGTACCAATTAGTCAATTAAAAAATTAAAAAAGATTTTTCTTTTTTCACATTAACAAAAAAAGAAGAAGAAAAGACAGAAAAACATTTTTTAAAAGGCAACGAACAATTGAATGAATACACATTAATTTGAAATGATCCGTAACTTGCTGGATTCCACTTAAAAAAATATATAACATTCCAAATTATTTCTAAAAAATAAAATAATGAATATTCTACATTACTTATTTGTAAATACAAATACTTAAATATTCATTACCCGATTTTATTATGTTTTATTTTTAAGAAAGGCTTGATAGAGATAAATTCATTCAACCCTGGAAGACAAGTGGCATCAGTACGTATTTGCCACATAGACTCACGTGCTTCCAAGATAGATTCCCAATCACCCCCCATCCATTATCAGATATTTTGTCAATGATAAAAAATAAAAAAAATTGTTGAAATTAAAACACTGCATAGAATGTGAATACAAGGCATTGTGAAGGTCCTTATTTTTGATTGCTCTTATGTGTTCACTGATCTTGTCCCTAAGCCGACGAGAAGTCTTCCCTATATAAAATCCCGGACAGGAAAGACAAGTGGCCACATAGACCACCCTCCTGGTGTTACAATTACATTTACCAGGACATTTCACTGATACTCCAAAACCACTAATATCAACATAAGGTCCATTATTTATGTACCTACAGTACCTACAATTCCCACATTTAGACATAAATGAAATATTAATGTTACTATCATGATGTCTCTCAATTATGTTTTTAATATTATTTCCCTTACTATGAATTATTTGGGGTTTTACTCCTACAACTCAAGTGATATTTCCATCAAAGAATATGTCCCATCTCCTATTGATGATGTTAATTATCTCTGATGTCCTTTCACTAAATTGTAAAACAATACCTGTTGTGTGGGAATTATTTTTTTTTCCACCTGAAAATTGTTGTCTGATGACAAAATCGGTATAAAACTAGACCTTCTTTTTTTCTCTACTTCCTTCTTCAACTTTATTAATAATTTGAGGGGATACCCTCTTTCCAAAAACATCCCTATAAGATTATACATTTCTTCCTTGAACCTAGTTTCCTCACTCGTCAACCTAGACACTCTCACCATCTGCCCCTTCACAACACTACATTTTTGGAACAAAGGATGGTGACTGGTGAAATACAATAAACTGTTTGAATAGGATTCTTTCCTATAGATAGAACTTTCCAAGGTACCATTTTCCACACTGAATATCTAAATAATTAATGGTTTTATCACACTTAAAAGTAAACTTCAGAAAATCAGTTGTCCCATTCAGATAGTCTATAAACTCATTCACCTGATCCAATTCTCCCTTCCAAAGAATTAGAATGTCATCCAAAAATCTGTTATAACAAACTATATGGGGGTGCAAATTTTGAAGTTAATACAAACCTATTCTCCCAGTCAAACAATACAAGGTTTGCGAAAATGGGGGCACATTTCGCCCCCATTGTTACTCCCGAAACCTGATGGAGTAATTCTCCTTCAAACATCATAAAGTAAAGTTATTCTTGAGAACTATCTCCATAAATTCAACCACCATCTCCACTTTCCCTTCATCCAAGTCAGACAGATTTCGAATACTGTTTCTAAACATCTCAATTCCAATTGTATGAGGAATAACTTGAGAACAGATTTATAACATCTATAGTCAATAAACTAATAGAATTGTTGAATAAATTACGAAATTTGGATAGACGCTGGAGACAATGCCATGAATCACGAATATGTGGTACCCCTTCAACAAGTTTACCCACCTTCCTATCTACCCACGCCGCTAGAGGCTCAGTTTTAGAGCCTCTTGCCACCACTATGGGTCTGAAGGGAGGATTAACAACAGATTTATTAATTTTCGGTATTCCAAAAATTTTTGGAATAATAGGAAAGGGGACCGTCAAAAATTATTTTTCTTTTATACTTATTCTCCCTTCCAATACTTCATGTTCCAAAATGACATCTAGCCATCTATAGGCCATATTAATCTCATTTCTAGAGACTCTTCGATAAGTACTTTCATCATTTAAAACTTTCTCCGTGTATTATAATCAATATAATGCATTATCACCACGCCTCCCCCCTTGTCTGGTGTCATAATACGAAGCTGTCTATCCCCTGCCAAACTGCATAAATTTCATTTTCTTGAACAGTAAGATTTGAACAAACTGTATGTCTCTGTTTGACCAAATTTCTAATTTCTTTTTCACAGTATATTTCAAACAATTGGATTTCAAGGTTGGGAGGGGGAATAAATATACTCGAACATACACATTCCTGCCTTTCATAAATATTATCTCTTCCTTGGAAATACAATTTGAGGTTTAATTGCCTCGAAAATAACTTTAAATTCAAAAGGGTTTTTGCCAAATTAAATTTGTATGTTGGAACAAAGGACATACCTTTTTTTGAGGAGGCTAAAATAACTTTCCGTTATATCTAGTTCAGTATAATTGAGTATACTAAAACCTTCTTTTTCTATTATTTCACATCTCAATTCCTGGATAATATCTGAAGTGTCATGCAAAGTCCATGTAAATTCACTCGATCCACTTACTTCCAGACTTCCTGATGTTACTTCCATTTCTTGCCCTGAGCATTCCCCCACGACCTCCTTTGCTGTTGCTGCCTCCCCTCCTGGTTTCCAACCCCCTGTCCACCTCGAATATTGTGGACCTGCCTTGATTTCTTAGGCGTTCCAATCTTCTGGGTACATTTTCTAAAAAATTATCATTATTATTATTTCCATTCTCCTGTTGATTGCCCCCACTTTCATCTTCAACATTCCCCCCCATTACCTTGTCCCCCCTTGAACTATCATTATCATGACAATTATCATGACAATGCTGCCCCTGAGGTTATGCTAAGTTGTTAAGATATTCATATGTGTCATGGGTTAATTTACATTGTTTAGTCTCAATACCTTTCTTAACAAATTTCTCTACATCATTTTATATGGCTCAAACAAAGCATCATCAATAATACATTTATTTAAATCATTAATTGTCAACTGAAGCTCTTTGATTTTACAGTCATTATTTCTAACAATAATGTCCAACATTTCAAGGCCAGTCCTATCAAACAGAGAGGTTAACTCACGATACGCTGTTGTTCCGCTTTCTATCCCCATTGGGAGCTTTCAAATGCGCAAGCCTTTAGGGACATGTTTTAATTCAATGGACTTGCACAAAAACATATTGTCCATTTGCAAAGAACGGAATTTAAAACAAAACTTTTCAAAGGACGCCAACTGCTCCTTCCATGTTGGTGTATAGTTGTTTATATTAGAATTGGAATTTCGCTATGGACTCCGTGTCCAATCCACTTCCGGAACACTGAACCAGGTGCTGAAATCTTTACACGCCCCTCCTCCTCGCGTTACGGCACCTTGGTCTTTTAAAGAAACAGTCACCTTATTATTGTCACTTTCTACTGGAGAATGCAAAGTAAAAGGTTTGGTTTGACTATCAGTGAAAAGCCGCTTACTGTCACAATTAGATGCCCCCTTCTCCTTAGAGAGCAAGGATGTTAGAGAGTCCAACAGTTGCACCAATAATTCCTCCATTTCACTGAACGTGTTGCAGAAAGAACAATATACACAGTGAAAACTCCTGTTCCTAAACTGAATAGGAAAATCTCAGGATTCAGAACTAGCACGGAACGGTGTTAAAAACTGATTAATAAAGTAAATAACACAGAAAAGGCTAACTCACTTGAGTGTGTAGCCCTACACAGTAAATGCAATTAAAACTCTACAAAATTAGCAATTTAAAACTTTTTGAATTAAGTAAGGCAAGGCAAAACGATTTAAGAGGCAGTAATACAGTAGAATAAGTAGCTAGTCTACATATACAGAAAAGTCTATATACACAGAAAAGCAGGTAAAACACACTAAAGCAGTTCAGATGCAGTGCAACCTAGAGCACTTGAGTTGTAGCAATATTAAGGCAAATGCAGTTTTAACAAATGCATTAAAATATACTCTGTATTTCCAAAATGTTTGAGAAGCACAGTCGGAACACAAGGAGATTCAGGCAATTTTTTTGTAAGAAAGGGAGAAAGGAGGAACAAAAAGAAAGAAACTAAGTGGTTTGGCCTTCTCAGATGTTCTCTCTGTATTAGGTAGAATGAGCTAATGACACTGGACTGGGAGGAGTGTCTCAGATCAAATTTACAGTAGGGGCGGGCAACTGCAAAGCCACCAGGTATAACAGCAAGACACCAAAAGGAAAGGAGGGTGGGAACCAATACTAAAGCTAGTAGCTTACACTCTTTTTATACAGTACACACTACATAAATGTTTATCACAACAGTGAGAAACTTATTTCTCAGGTCCTGTTTAACCATGCAGATTAGTTAATAGCAATAAAATACAGTAAAAAGTATGCAGCAGGTAGTAAAAAGTGCTATATATAAATTGCTAAAAGCAATAACCAGTATAAATAAGCCAAAAAGTAGGATATTTGTTATATATCTCAGATCAGAGTTGTAGTCAATGCCCCTCCTCCACTCAGCTCAGTGTGTATAGACCATTTCCCTTAAGAACACACAGAGATCACAGTCAGTCTGGGGCTGGTTTCTCCTTTTCTCTCCAGATCCCTAATAAGACTCCCCACTGGCACAGCTACAGGGTTCAGATCTCAGAGTGGTCAAGCCAAAACCTCCAGCACCCTCCCTGTCCAACCAGTGCTTCGTGTCCCTGCCCAAGCAGCTGACACACACACACTTTGAGATTTGAGTTATATACAAACACACAAACACTCCTTGGGAAGGCTGGCACAGGTTCACTAGCTATGCCGCCTTTGGCCCAGACTATAAGGTAGTACCAACTGCCACCAACCACTACTTATCAGCTACTAATAAGGCCCTTCCCAAAGGGTGTCCAATTCTCTATGCAATGTTACTGTTATCCAAATAGTAAGTGTAACCCAGGGCTAAGGCTATTGGAGTGGCTTATACATTATCACCAAATACATGCAAGAACTCTTAAGAGCTTAAATTATCTCTACACAAAACAGCCATAGTTGAAAGGTTTAATATATTTAATAATAAATAATAAAAACATAAAATACGTGTTAACACAATGACATTAGATGGTTCAGACATCACAGGAAAATACTATAAAACAATATTGTAGGATAGTCGGACATAAATATAGAGAACAGCTAGACTAATCTGGCTATATTCCTATCTATTTCTAAGAGAAATACTAAGTTGTAAATAACTTTACTTACAGAGCAAAGCAAGTGCTGGTGATGTCAGATCTGAAGACAAATACAAAATATGATTCTTACTTTCTGAGATAGCCCTTAAATTGATAATACACATTACTGCTGAGTCATTTCAGATTACATCATTCTTGACACTTCCCGGATTTAGTTCCCAGGCTAACAGAACTTAAAATTTAACATTTCTCTTTTGATCTGCACCTGCCAGGCAGCCACAACAATAAAAGACACTTTACATGTGAAACCTAGTAATTTATCTATGTCTTAAGACAACAGAAAGATTTTCTAGCTGCAGACATCCCATCTCTGAGCTGGAGATCAAACATAGTCGTAAAATCCTTTACTTATCCGCTTTCTTCCAGTAGGGTGCACTGTGGTTATATTTTTGGAAGCTCGGAACACAACACAGTTTTCTTGCATTTGTTACACAAACCTGTGGATCATACTAATATTTACAATGACACAGAATTATTTACAAAATTCTATCTAGGTGGGCTGGCAACCTTCACAAGGTCAAGGTAGGTTTTATGCACCATTCTGCCCTCAATTGCTTTGGTAATCTCCTCAACGAAGTCTGTCAGACTAAATAGGCTGCTTCCTATGTCATTGTTTATCATTTCCATGAGAATTCTTTAAGTGTGACTAGTCAGACTTGTAGGTCTGTAGTCCTCCATTCAACTGACATGAAGGTTGTCTGGAGGCTGTGGTTAAATAGTGATTCTAGTGGTCCTGATAGGTCATGTTTCATGCTATTAAGGAGGCATCCTGAGATATTAGTGTGATCTAATAGTGCAGTGCTCTTGGCCTTGGAGAGAGCATTGAGGACCTGTCTCCTAGTGACAGCTGTAGGAGTTATGGTTGACAGTATTTCCTAAGGGAAGTTTGGATGGAGGGGTAAAACTGGTGATAAATTTGTCAGCCAGTAGATTTGCTATAGTTTTGCTCACTACAGGTGGCTCCATTTGTAATTTCTTCCACACAATGTTGTGTATTGCTTTTGAGATTGTTGACATAGCTGAAGAATGCCTTGTGATTGCTCTCTAGATGGTTTTACAACTGCCACCAACCAGATTGCTATTTAACAGGCTCCAAAAGACATTTACACAAAGTTAAAAATTTACAGTAGCAACTATCCTGACAATCTACCTCACCTGAATTTTCCAGCCCAGGGCATTGGAACCAACAATGCAGAATCAAAGGTGGGTACAAAACACAAACAGAATATCTCCATTTTATTCCATCGCTTTTCGTTTAGTGATCTGTGCATTAAATCCTTATGGAACACAACTAAAAGCTCAATAAAGAACTACAATACCAAAAAAAGGAGGAGGAAATAAAATAATGAAAAGGAGCACAGTAGAGCTTGAACAATAAAGGTGCATTTACTGACAAGCATATCTGATAACTTTCTACACTAAACCTCCAATAATCTTTTGGCTTCTGTTTCTTTGTGGTGTCTAATCAGAAATGTTAAATAAAAAAAAATTGTACCAATCAGCTGAAAAGCAGGTGCAGATTTACCCCATAACATAATCAAGTGCAGATTACTGCGAGGCTCCTTGGCTTTGCTCAGATCTCAGGGTGGTAGAATAAATCATTAAGCAATATTAACAATGACTGGAGCTAGACAAAAATGTGTGTATTTGTAACTTGTGTGACAGAACTAGAAATGGAACAATCACAGACAATAATGCCAGTAAAGACAGCAGGAGCTACAAAAGCAGACGAGAAGCATTACTTAAATAAGGCTATACTATACTGGTTAATATTCAAAGACAGTAAATACAAGGTGCAAAACAGCCATCCACCAGGTAGCGTTTTTATCCCATCCCTTTGGAGAATACCTTAAATAGAAGTGATGATATGATGACACTTATATGCATAGAGAAAAAAAAAACAGCAAGCGAGAATTCTTACAAATGACAACAGCCATCATTAGAAGAGGGAATGTGGGGAAGGCTCTTGCTGCCCCTATAGTGCCTTTTTTAGGCAAGGTTCAAATAAATTCACCACCGTAACAGGAACAGGCAAGCAAAAACTGAGGGCAATGCTACTCAATGCTAGAAGTCTAAATCTCAAAATGCACTCACTAGAGGTACTCCTTAAAATGGAGAACATCGATATCTGTGCAGTGATTGAGACCTGTTTCAAGGCTCCAGAGAGCACCCCTGCACTACCAGGCTATAACTCATATCAAACTTTTCGGCCATGTAAACTGAACCGAAACACCAAAGGCGGAGGTGTGTCCATATTCATTAAGCATATCCACACCTTCAAGCTAGTTGCTCAGCATAATGCGTCCGAGGTTATTCAAGTGCAACTAACTCTACGCTTAGTTTGCTACAGAGCCCCCACCATGCCCCAGGATTCCCTCTCCTCTTTTCTTGATGTACTGGAAAACATTAGGGTTCAACCAAACACCCTAATAATGGGCGACTTCAACTATCCCACCATTAACTGGGAAAACTACTTGTGTACCAACTCCTTAGCGCAACACTTTCTGGAATTCATAAACTCCAATGCCCTGGATCAACTTATCCACACCCCCACCAGGGGCAACAATATCCTAGACCTAGTCATTACCAACATGAGTGGCCGGTGTTCCACACCTGAAGTCAACTCCTCGTTGGTCCGATCCAACCATAAGCTAACCACCCTTGATATCCACATCCCGCCCCCAGCCCCCATTAAGGAAACCATGGTAAAAAATTTCTCCAAAGCCAACTTCATGCTTCTTAAGACAGAAGTGGTGAACTTCATGACACCCATGCAGATGGACAATACAGTTACAACTGCTGAATCCTACACAAATGCACTCTATAAGCACTTACACGAGTGCATGGATCGTGCTATCCCAAACAGAACCCAGACGTTATCCTCCAAAAAAAGGAAGCCAATCTGATGGTCCCCTGCCATAAACAAACTGTACAACAGAAGGAAGAAACTGTTGCAAAAGACAGTAAAATCCCATGAGTGGAGGCGCTCCCTGGTCAGCCTCAGTAAGAAGCGGAGATCCCTTATAAGATCCTCCCAAAGCTAGCTATGAAAAATAAATTGCCACTAATTCTAAGGACAACCACAAAGCATTTTATAGCTATGTCAAAAATCTTGATGTCAACACCCACATCTGCTCTGAGTTACAGCACAATGGTACGAAAATTACAGAACCAACCGATATTGCCAACATCCTGGCAGACAGGTTCAGTGCTAACTTTACCCCCCTCATCTGCTAAAGGGCCCATATCTATACAGAAAGAATGCAGAGTCCCTATAATCACAACTACACAGGTAAAAACTGCTAAAGCCAAAAACACAGCATCCATGGGACCGGACAACATCCCAGGATGTGTTTTACACGAACTTCAGAACAAACTGGCTCCCCACTTAAGCACCATGTTCAATAATAGCCTTGCATCAGGCTTTGTGCCCACTGAATGGCGCACAGCAACAGTTATCCCACTCCACAAAGGGGGAGCCACCACTGATCCCAGGAACTATCGAGCTATTAGCCTGACGAGCCTGGTCTGCAAGGCCATGGAATGTATCATCATGGAACTCATAAACAAAGACACTGGTACCCTCCAAACTCTGGATCCCACCCAGTTCAGGTTTGCGAAAGGCAGATCAGGCCTCCTGACTGACTTCTTTGAGGCAGTCGTCAAAGCCGTAGATGAGGGTAAGGTGGTTCACACAGCCTATCTTGACCTTGCCAAGGTTTTCAACATCATCCCCCATTCTGGAATTATAGCTAAACTCACTAAACTAGGCATAAATCCCTACGTCACAAGATGGGTTGCCAACTGGCTCACTGACAGAACCCACACTGTAAAAGTTGCAGACTCCAAATCTGACCAAGCAGTGACAAGTGGAGTACCACAGGGTTCCGTCCTGGGACCTCTCCTGTTTGGTATCTACTTCTCTGAAGTACAGGCTAACACAGAAGGCCTCTGGCTAACAAGTTTGCAGATGACTGCAAACTAGGAGCCATAGTGAAGTCCCCAAATGATGTGGACATCCTACAGAAGGGCCTCGCTGAGACAAATGCCTGGTGTCAGAGCCATGGCCTCAAGCTCAATGCCAAAAAGTACAGTGTCATCCCCTTTGGTATAAACTCTGCACCCATGAACTACCACATAGGCAGCAATCTACTTAATACTGAATGTGCGATAAGAGACCTTGGGACCCAGGTGGACAGTAGTCTCTCCTTTGATAGTCACATCGCCACAGTAGTCAGGAAGTCCTTCTACATGGCACACCTCATCATAAAAGGGTTCTCATCCAGGAAAAAAGAGGTCATTGTTCCCCTCTACCCGACACTCATTAGACCCATTATAGAGTACAACGCCCCTTTTGGAATGTACCTCACAAGGCATCTGCAGCAGCTGGAAAGGCCACAGAAGTACCTCACGAAGAGGATTACTGGCCTGAAACAAATGCCCTACACGGACTGCCTCAAAAAACTCCAGCTTTACTCCGTAGCATATCGCCTACTCTGAGGTGCTCTCTGCCTAGCACAGAAAGCTATGTCAAACCCAGAGCTGTTGGACATGCTACACCTAAAGAAATCCCAATCCCTCCGAGCTACATGCTCCTCTAGGGACTTAAACCTTGTCACCACAATAAGCAGGACATGCTGGAGGGATAGATTTCTGTCCCAGAGACTTCCCATACTCTGGAACAGGCTACCCATCTATGTCAAGCAAAGTTCTATATTAGCATTCTTCAAGAAAAATCTTGATGAGCGGATGGGAAATAGGAAATACACCCCGGGGATCACTTCTGTGTCTCTGCTCGACAGTGGCACAGGAAAATAACTTTCTTGGGTGACGTAAGCCAGGGAACCTTGTTGGCTAGGCTTATGTAGGCCCTTGGGCCAATAGCCTAGTACCTACCTATGAACCTATAAGCATACTTGCTTTGAAAGACACACCTTCTAAAGTCACATTCCCTTCTTAAGGTATGTCTTCTGGGGAGAAATGGTTGGAAATCCACAAACACAGACTCGCACGTATGGTAGGTGCACACGGCCAAAAAACATAAATGCAAAATCAAAGGAGGCCAGCACCGAAGAGTGAGAAAACAATAGGTTTTTATTGTAGCTTCATCCAAATATCTCAGACCGGTTTCAGCATCTTTGCCTTCTTCAGTGATAAACCACAAATCACTTAATACAATCTTATAAAGCATGATCAATAAAATAATTAGCAGAGTAATTAGGTTGATAGATGCTGCACGTTAGGAAATTTAAAGCAACAGTATACACAGTTATCAGTTCCTGATATGCAAATCCTCTAATAAGGGATATGAAATGTAACCATATAAGCACATCTATGGATCATAAACGGTCATTAAGACCCGGGGCAAAAAGTCCCCCTAGTTTAATGATCCAAACCCTCTCATTATTCAATAGTCCATGCCACACCATTTTATTGGATCTGTCCCCTAGAAACTTGTCAATGATCATAAAATGAAACTTTGCTGTTTTATGATTAAGCACATTTATACAGGGCATTGGTCATACGTTTATTACGAACATAACTAAGATGTTCGCGGACATTCGTATTCTTAAAGGTCTAGACATCTGGCCCACATAAAACACGAAACAAGAACAGGTGGCCAAACAGACCACCCAGTCTGTCCCACAATTCCCAAAACATTTAATGTTGTAGACCGTACTACTGTTCTTACTAGAAACATCCTTAGGATTTCAACATGTGTATACAAAACGAGCAATGCCCACATGGATACGATCCTACTAGTCTCTCCCCCATTAAAGTAATTTGATGGTCCAAACCTGAAACTGACAGACCTGATTTATAATGATTAAAAAGGGAGCCCAATGTACGTCCCCTTCTATAAGAAGAGTGACACTCAGGTGAAAGAATGATCCCCAACCTCTGATTAGCCAAAAGAATATTCCAATTGTCATGGATAATGTTCCTAATGACATTAATATTCCGACCATACGTGGTCACAAACCTAATCAAATTCTCCTCTGTCCGTGTTTTAGATTTGCATTGTAATAATCCAGCTCTATCCTGTTGTGTTGCCCACTGACTCGCAGCCATATGTCCAGATTTATAGCCCCTATAGTGGAACCTATCTATGAGATCCTGTTGATGTTGTTCATAAGTCTTAGAGTCAGAACATATTCTCTTAATTCTCAGGAACTGAGATTTAGGTATGTTCCTAATGATGTGATGGGGGGTGTAGGCTAGTTGCCTGTAATAGGCTATTATATTGTGGGCATTTCCGAAATATTTGTGTAGACAATGTATGATCCAAGTTTCTAGTAATTCTGACATCCAAAATCTCCTGATGGTGCATATTCAGAGTGAACTCTATCCCCCATTTGTTTTCGTTGAGGTACTGGGTAAATTCCAATAGGTATGCCGAATCCATCCTCCAAATGAGCCAACAGTCATCTAAATACCTACGCCATACATCAATTTCCCCCATAAATCATAAATCAGTTGTTCAAGGTAACGCATAAAAAGGTCCGTGTATATAGGGGCAAAAGATGCCCCCATGGCCGTTCCCTGTATTTGCTAATAACAATCTTTCTAGAAATATATGACATTTTTGGTCAATACATGTTCTGCCATACATATAAGCAGTATGTTGAAACCGGGTGGGTACATATCGGCTTTGTAAAGCCAATATTTAAGTGCCTCCAGACCTGCCCAGTGTGGAATATTAGTATATAGTGCTGTGACGTCAAGGGTGCACATTATCCAATCCGGTTCCAACTGGGACTCTGACAAAATCTTTAAGAATTTGGTAGATGTTTAGTCAAAAACATTGATAGGGGCTCAGTAAGGGAAATTTGCTTGAAACAAAGACGACGACGTCTCAATAAAGATACATAAAATCTTATATCCATTAGTTTGCATTTCTCCCTGCAAGTTTATATTTTTACTTTTATTCTGAAACTAAAACGTACTTCCACTGATGCACTTCAATACTTGTTCTTATGCAACAATGACACTGTCAAAAGTCAATATTTTAATAGTTCTAATAACACTGCTTACATTTATAAACACCCTTACATTTCTAAATACAGTTAGCCATAAAAACATGCCAACAAAGCACTCTGACATGTACTCAATTATAACTATGCAAAGCCAATGGAAAACGAACATCAATCACACCCAGCTACTAGCAGCCAAAATATATACACAAGACAAAGTATGTATGAAGTACAAAACCTTTCTAGCTCACACTAAGTGAACTAAATTAATTTTCATTAGAATACTACAGTCTGGTGGCATACAACCCTGGTCTCACTTTTCTACCCAGTTTCTCTATACAGGGAACAATTATCACTAACAAATATAAATCTAGGAAGGATAAACAATAAATGGACAATGCTCAAAGTTTTCAACACAATACTAAAATACTGGCCATTAGCGAAACCCAGCTAAAAGGTACCACTGCTGCTCTACATCTTTAAATTATTAATTATTAACTATTTCTGGGTAATACACCAGAACAACAAATTGGAAGTGCAGTAGTCTTATTTAAAAAACTGATACAAACCTATTACCAACAATAATTCTCTAAAAGCAATGCAACTATTGATACTGTAACCAGATTAGACACTTGTTTAACTATAACTATGAGGATAATGTAAAATCTTAATCTCAGAAATACACATACCTTCCACATCTTCAACTCTACTAATGAAGCAAATAATCACCAAAATACGTGTAAAATAAAAAAAATGTATATATATAATTTTGGGTAAAACTGAATGTAAACTGGAATGAGCAACATAAGTCCATTCTAAATAGAAACCACGGTCTCCTAAACATTACCCAGTTGCTAACTGAACTGACAGGATGTAACATCAACAGAAGCTCAGCCTCTTCCCTTGATGTTATACATATTGTTCTAAGTTACACTCCTCAAAAAGTTATTACAACGCTGTTTTAATTTAGGCACTTCCTAGTGCTCTTATTGACTGCTGCCAGGTTTTTACATTTTGAGTTTCTGAGCTAGTAAAGCAACAGAATTATCATCCTTTCCAGTCGTATTTCTGAATCAGCTTACTTTTTACTACTGCCATAACTTGGTAATACTGACTGGTCACCTTTGTATGCCTGCAATAGCCTTAACTCAGCACTGGCAATTTTTACAATTTACTTACTTTTATTCAGGGCACACTACAGGAAGACTGCCAGGTAAAAGGACACCATGAATAACTCCGGACAATGACACAGACCTCTTAAAGGGCAGTAATAATGCTTACAACAACTAATAGCTCGTCCCACTAAGTACACTAATCCACTACATACGCTCAGCCAATAGTAACTAGTAGAATAAAAACAAATGTAGCTAAATCTACATACACGTGAAGAATGAAGTCAGATTACTACAGTCAACCCAAAATGTCCAGGCAGACAATTAAAAGCCTATCATACAGTACAGTAATTCCCAAATGTACAACAAATGATTCACTAAACTGCAACTTACTAAATGCCATAGAGGGGCGTTGCACTCCTGAGTGTGTTGTGTTTCGGATGATGCATTAAATCAACATCTCATCTGCTTGAGTTGGAGGTAGCTCAGGTGGATGTAAAAGATCCCATGCACCTATCAAAAAAGAGTAGACATTGCCTGATTCCTGGCCAAACTTCCTCCTAGTAGTATAAATATCACCTCAGATCTCCCATGAAAAGAGGCCACTACCCTAGTGGGACTAACCAGTTAAAGGAAAAAAAAATGAAAAGAAAAACATATATGTCAGCATAGCATATCAGTTGTACAACTGAGTAACAACAGAGATTAAAGGAAATTAAGAATCACAAATTACTGAACTACAAACTAAACTACAAGGCATCACTTTCACATTAATTTAAAGAAATTCTATACATTCATATTTCTTGCAACAACGTAGCTCAAATTATTTCAAAGATAAATTGCAAAGTATTACCTTTATGTTACGCTTCTCCAATAACAGACAGTTTAGACCAACATTTATAACTGTTACTTGTTTATTTTAATAGAGGTAATTTCATATTCAACAACTACAGTGATTATAATTAACAAGTTGGAGTGATTCACAGAACTGTTCTACTGAGTTACGTTTTTTACAAGAAGGAAAAAGTGAAAGCTATATTCGGACAGTGTAGACAGCATTCACCTACTCATTCCAATGGGAAAGGTCACACTTGTACTGTGACCACAGGTAGGTATCACAAAGTTGTGTGTGTTGTCTATATGGACATGAACGTGGCTGTATGCATGCTTGTAAATGTGTGTGTGTGTGTGTGTGTGTGTGTGTGTGTGTGTGTGTGCGCGCGCGCACACATGTACATGCTGAAGTGTGCTTGTGGGTATGTCAATGAGTATTGCCATGAATGAAAGCAAGTGTGTAGGGGCTTGTTCTTGACTGCTTGGATGCATGTGTGTGAACGGGTATGTACATTGTGTGTGTGTTCACGCTCTCGCACAAGCATGTGTCAACACAAGGCTGCACACTGCAATCTGTGGGCTAGTAAGAGGAACATTAACGTCAAGTCTAACAGTAAGCAATGTCTTCCGCTATGGCGACCCCTAACTGAGAAAAGCCGAATCACCGGTATGCAGATTGACTGGCAGTGGATTTTTACGGTGCCGAGTCGCCAGCCCAACACCCAATCTTCATGGAAGGCACACACACACGCACCTACCTGCATGTCTTTAAAGCTCACTCAGCTGCAGGGAGGACATGCAGACAGTGCAGTGCTCAATACACAATAATCATAATTACCTGTTAATGAGGTGCTCCTCTTGTCTCTGAAAGGAAGATTCTCACCCTCATGCTAATCTGTCAGCCCACATTTTCCAATTAGCATTGGCAGAAAGAACCTCTTTGAATCATAGGGTAAATGTTTACTTTATAAAATTATCTGACCACAGTGCTCAAGCAAATGGTTGCCATTTTGTCCAAAAATCTCTTACCATACCTGCAATCATAAAAATACACTGCTTGTCAGCTTGAATTGTGTATTTCATCCCTAGTTATGAATATTCTCCATTTTATATATTTTCCCAATTCTATGAAGAGTTTTGAAAAGTTCTGTGGATAAAATTCCATGTAATTTTTTTCCAAAATAAATATGATTTTTTTGTAGTTGAAGGTAATATTAGGGTCATATCTGTATCTAAAACATTTTGGTAGTTTGTTTGATTCAAATAGTTTCAATGAGAATTTGGCATACATAACTTATGTATTAATACAACAGATAAAACTGCAGTAACATTAGGCTCTAAGTAATGCGGATATTATGTATTTTAATAAATGTTTGGTACATCTTTATTTCTATTAGTGACTCTAGCATCGGATGTGCTGGCAAGGGAAGGATGGGCGTGTCCATCTTTGGAGGAAGAGCATACACTCAGTGATGCCTAGCTGATGACCCTCAATGGAGTCTGGGGTTGCACTGACAATATTGCTCCTAGGGTGGTCTGGGTATTGGTTGAGGCCCTGGAGAAAGGCAGATCAATACACCAGAACATCCTATTACATGTCTGGCCCTGGAGAAGTTAGGATATTGAAAATCATTTCTCAGCTGCAACACAATGTAACCTCAGGCGCAATTATCTCCTCAGTCTGGGGGAGTAAGGACAGCCCAATAGATGAGAGACTCTGGAGGCACGCAAAAGTCAACTGCAAAAAGGAAAAAGAGAAAAAAAACCTTCTACTTCAAATTGTCTCATGGCTCAACTCTTTCTGGAAGCTGCAATACATATAGTCATAAGATTCCTTAATATTCCACAGGAGCCTCTCACCTTCACAACATACTGCATGTGTCATTAAACCCACTAAGAAAGAGATTTTGTTGGGTGACTGCAGTCTCAGTCAGAAATACATATTTCTTCCAATGACTGCAATCTCAACTGACTTGATCAAATGCAAAATCAAACTTAAAGATTGTATGAAAAAGTACAGCCTAAAAGAGATCACCAACTCTTCATAAAGTCCTTATAATTAGAACAATAATGACCCACTTCTAGAAACACATCTCAAGTATTCCTGGAAGGTGCTGGGGCAGAACCAGTGTACCAGACTTGGTTAGTGACGACTGCTCAGTAATTTATTACTGGTCTTTCAAGAGGCAAATGGCTGTTCCTACTCTTAGGATAGCCATTGCTTTTGTAAAGAGCCCATTCTTTATCAAGCTCTTTCAGAGGTAAGCTGGGACAATGTTTGTTAATAACAAATGATGAAGCTTTACTTATTTTGCAGAATACTCTCTACTCCAATTCAGCAAGATGGGCCAGAGTCCACTGATGTCTGTGGCTGACAATCTTTAAAATGCCATCTGGCAAAGGGCTATATCACAGAAACACAAAGAGGTCACGAGTCACCATGAGCTGTACCATACCTTTTATATTCTACGATGTTCCAGAAAAACACAAGGTAAAAATCAGAAAATAAAACCTTCGGCATAAAATTATTCTCTCCTTAGTAACTGCAAAACATACTTGTTTAAAATTAAGCAAAATGCAGGAAAAACAGCATTCAACAACACTCCAGAGTTGTCTAAACTGCAATAAAGTTTGCTCCCCAAACACCACTACAATGCATGTTAGACATCACTTTGTATTCATTTGGCCCTCTACTACACCTCTTACAAAATCCTGTGAAGGAGCTCAGCTTATCTCATTTAAGGACAAAACCTGAAATTCGTCTTTGAAGCTATATTCCCCAAGAAATGTTCGAAAACTCTTACATAACAAAAACATTCCAGTGACATCATAAACACTCCATTCACCTTTCCTTAAACTCTGCTTTCCATTTATATCCAACTCTTTTACCCACAATGTTAATATCTGACTGATATTAGGTGTAACACACACTATTTGGAAATTAGCTACTATCAAATGTATACCTAAAACTACAACTGTCCTATTTCAGTTGTGTCCAGTTCCAAAACTATCTGAGGAAATTTACAACAAATGCATAACCACAAAAATAAATATGGCCCATTATGCCTCATGTAATAACAATCCCAACAGTATACCAATATAAAAAGCTCCTTTTAATTTAATTTGTCTCATCACAGCACACATTCATGCTTAATACTAATTTAACCAAGAACTGTCACTTCTTTTCTCTCTGACATCCTAAAGCTAATACAGTCACTATAACAGAATGGGGAACACAGCTACTGCCCTCCTTGGTTTATAAATTTCTCCCTCTCACTCTCATACTGCCCCCATTTGACACAAACACACAAGTAAAGAAAGAAACAGATACACTCAGTAAAATCACTGGAACGTGACATCTTTCAAGGGTAATAAAACCACGATTATCTCATTCGGGGAACACAATTGCTTCTGTAATATGGAGGACTTGTCTACATAATTTTAGACGTAACAAAATTATTCAGAAATGAGCTGGTGGTTTAGCACAAAGAAGTACGAAAATGAGGTTCTGCCAAGCTGTATCCTGTAGTCCTGGCTTCAATTCCTTCATTCTACATTTGTCTATTTTGTGAAGATGAGCAAAGTACTTAACCAGACAGTGCTACTGGGTCACACCTGAAAAGATTTCCATTATGTTTTCTTGAAACTATACTGCTCAGGTCTCAAATGCACAGCAGTATAAAGTGCAGAACCCAAGTATAAGCAACAAAAATAAAGAAAAAAATAAGTTATGTACTCACCATAACGTTCCATCTGAGTAGTTGTGCTTCATTTCTCTTCAACCGGTGGGATACAGATCCGTAGCGGATCCAAGCCAGCAAATATAACAAGCATCAGCTCCGAGCTCCAGACTCCTCCCCTTACCCATAATACATCTCTCCTGCCTTCCATCCCCAGATCGAGTTTGCTGAACTTGTACTAACCAAACCCGACCAAAAAATCCATATGACCTATCCTGCAGCCCAAAGGCTGACTATGCACCAAGGTCCGGTGGAAGGAGGGAGGGACGACTGAAGACAAATGAAGTACAACTACTCAGATGGAACGTTATGGTGAGTACATAACTTCTTTATCTGAAGTAGTTTACTTCATTTGATCTTCAACCTGTGGGACAGAGTCCCTAGCTACCCAAATCCAGGCTGACCCTCATGAAAGGATATTACGGAGCACCGCAGAACTAAAGGGTGCTCTCCTTCTAGAAACCAAATCCAATTTGTAATGGGAAATAAAAGTATGAGATGAGGACCAAGTAGTCGCTGAACAGATGTCATCCAAAGACACTCTAGAACAAAAAGCTGCAGACGTAGCCATGGACCTAGTGGAATGAGCCCTCACCTGACCAGGAGGAGAGATGCCTCTGTCCTTCGAGACCTGCAGGATGCATGAAGAAATCCACCTAGCTATAGTGAACTTACAGATAGGTTTACCCAAAAAGGGTCTGTAGAAAGAAACAAACAATTGGTCAGCTTTACGGATATCTTTTGTCCTGTGTAAATCGAACTGTAACTGTCTACGAACATCCAACATGTGAAGTTTGTATTTCATCTTGTTCGCAAAATTGGGAAAAAACACAGGCAAATTTATAGCCTGATTGATATTTACTGGAGAAGCCACCCTAGGAAGAAACAAAGGGTTTGTATGAAGGGAAACCCTATCTTTATGAAAAATCATATACGGAAACTTGATGGACAAAGCCTACAACTCCAAATTCCTTCTAGCAGAGATAATAGCTACCAGAAAAGCTGTTTTCCACGACAAAAATTTCAAATCTACAGTAGCAGCAGGCTCGGAAGGTGGAGTGACCAGAGCTTGAAGCACCACAGTCAAGTCCCACAGGGGGACAGGTTCTTTGAAAGGGGGACAAAGCAAAAAGGTACCTCTAATAAAGGCTTTACACAGTCTAGAAGATGCTAATGAAGCAGAGTTCTCGCCCACATGAAAATGGCAGCCAACTGAACTTTGACAGTAGAAGAACTAGCTCCATGCTGGAAAATATCAGCTAGAAATTCAAGAATAGCAGAAACAGGAGCCGTGAAAGGATATAGTTTCCTCTTAGTGGCCCAAAAAGAAAAACGTTTCCACTTGCTGAGAGAAACCTTTCTGGTTGAAGACTTACGCGCAGCTACCAAAATGGATCTAACAGAAGAGGATAGACCGGGAGTCCTAGCAATTATGGGAACTGGAGCAGCCAGGCCGTGAGCTTCAGGCTGTCCAGATTCGGATGTGGCACCCCAGAGGGATGCAAAATCAGATCCTGAAGGGGATCTAGGATCCAAGGTGGAGCCAGAAAATGAGACCGAAGGAAAGGAAACCATACCTGGTGAGGCCAGAATGGGGCAATGAGGATCACCTTGCTCCCCAGTCGGCAAGCTTTCTGAAGAAACCTCGGAATGAGAGGTACTGGAGGGTAAGCGTACAAAAGACCGGGAGGCCAAGCATAAACTAGAGCATCACTGGGGGACTCCACCAATGGGGGGTTCAGAGCAAAAAACTTGCTACACCGTGTTGGAAAGAGATGCGAAGAGATCACAGCACGGCTGACCCCACTTGTTGAAGATCTGTTCCGCTACTGACGGATTCAAAGACCACTCATAAGTCATCAGAGTGGTGCGACTTAGCCTGTCAGCTAGTATGTTGGACCACCACAGAGTGTGCATTGCAATGAGAAAGCGACCGGTGGAAATCGCCCATTCCCACACTCTCGTGGCCTCGCAACAAAGGGGATAGGATCTGGTCTCTCCCTGTCTGTTGATATACCAGACTGCTGACATGTTGTCTGACTGAATGGCAATTGTCCCCAAAGGAAAAAAGGCATGAAGGGCCTGCAACACTAGGAGGACCGCCCTCATCTCTAGGACATTGATATGCAATCTGGTCTCTAAGGGGGACCACAGACCTTGGACTGTCCTGCCCGAACAATGACCCCCCCCCACCCGAGATGGGAGGCATCCGTCGACATGGTGGCTTGGACCAGGTCTGAAACAAATGGTCGTCCTGCCAAAATGTCTGGAGAGCTCATCCACCATATGAGGGATGATCGACACATGCAACTCAGGTGGATTGGATAAGATAATGGTAGATCCAACAGAGACCGATCCAACAGACACCACTGAACCACCAGAGTCCACTGAAGAATCCACATATGAAGCTGAGCACACTGAAGAATAAGAGTTAAGGTCGCCACCATCGAGCCTAGAGCCCTCAATACTGATTCTCCCATAGGCAGTGGAGAATGGTAGATTAGTGAGACATGCAATGCATCCTGAGGCTGTGAACTCTCTTGGACGTCAGGAATATTTTGCACCAAAGTGTATTTATCCTGGCACCAATGAAGTCCATCACCTGTACTGGATCCAGGAGAGATTTGGACATGTTTACTATGATACCCAAACTTGGGGCAAGAGTCAGGAAGTAGTCCCTCGTTTGAGCAAGTAGACGTCTGGTGGGAGCAGTGAGGAGCTAGTCGTCCAGGTACGGATAGACATGAATACCCTGAAGCCTTAGGTGAGCCGTTACTACCGCCATCACTTTGGTGAACACCCAGAGGGCTACGGTGAGACGAAAGGGTAGGGCTCAAAATTGATAATGATTGACTCCTAGCCAGAAGCGGAGGAACCTCCTGGAGCTTCTGTGCATTTGTATGTGATAGTAAGCATCCTGGAGGTCTAACGAGCACATCCAGTCACTCTCTTGCAGGAACGGCATGATGGACTGCAGTGTGACCATCTGGAACTTCTCTTTAGTAACAGACAGGTTCAGGGAAGAGAGGTCCAGAATGGGTCTCAAGTTCCCAGTTTTCTTTGGCACCAAAAAGAATCTTGAGTAGAAGCCCGATCCAGATTGATCTGGGTGGATGGTTTTGATGGCTCGTTTCCTTAGCAGATTGGTAATTTCCTGTGCTGCTGCCTCCCTTTGCATGGGTGGAATGTCTGGGAGGTGTCTGGGAGAAGTAAGGAAACCTATGAAGGGGACAGAATAACCTCTGGATATGATTTGAAGCACCAAGCGGTCCGTTATGGACTCCCATGCCGCTGGATGCAAGGACAATCATTCCCCGACTGCCTCCAGAGTAGAGCAGTTGGGCAACACCTCAACACCTCAGGGATGCTGCCCGGGTCTGTCAGAAAAAGGTTCTCGAGACCCGAAGTTCCGCGGACTCCCTCTGCTTCTGGGCCGGCGTCCATTCTGTCCCCCTTTGCCTCTAGAGGAAGAGGAGTCCTGAGTGTCCCAGGAATAGTGAGACATCCGGAGCCACATCTTCTTTTGCCCTTTCTCGTTTAGTGAAAAAGACCTTTGAGGGTTAGAGAAGCGGATCCCGACGGCAGACAGTGTCTTCCCGTCCTTCTCACTCTGGACTAGTGTCTCCTTGACGGTCTTGCCAAAAAACGTAGAATCATCATAAGGGGCATTGGCAAAAGCTGCCTTAAAGGGTTCGGAAAACTGACACAACCTGTGCTAGGCGTGACGCCTCGTGGACATGCCGGACCCAGCCGCCCTAGCTGCTCCTTCCATGGCATGGGAAATGAGTCACATGGATGTATTTGATACAGCTCTTAAAGTGGCCATTCTCACAGAGAATGCAGTCTTGTTCTCCTGCGACATGGACTTGGGGGGAAACTCCTCCAACTCCTTTACTAGGTCGCGTTGGAGTCTGGTGACGTGGGCCAAGTAATTCAGCGCCCTGATGGAAAAGGTAGCTGAAGCAAACGTCAGCTTCCCCAGGCGATCCATCATCCGTGACTCCCGGTCAGGAGGATGGACCGAGGAACTCTCCTGAGCAAGTTCCTTCTTGGTAGCTGCTGCTACCACCATGGCATCCACAGGGGATCTCTTGCTCCATGCTAGCCCGTCAAAAGGGGGGGGGGGGCTCAAGATCTTGTCAGGTCACTTGGGGATAGGTTCCATGGTGTACTACTCCTTCCATGCCTGCGAGGTGATCAAATCCACTAAAGGATCTGCGGGGGGAGACACCCAGGAAGTAGATGGGCCCATGCCAAAGGCCTCCAGGAACACAGACTCATCAGAAGAGGGCTTGGAGGCAGACCAACCTCCCCTCTGGTGCAGAATCTCCATGGTGTCTCCAAAGGAGACATCCTAGAGAGGTAACCTTGGGGAACCCTCTCCATCATCTAAATCTGTGTCCTCGGTGAGGGACTTGGGGAGTCCAAGTGCCTCCTTTTACATGCATGTTTACGAGGCACATCACCGGTGGGGCTCTCTGGGAGGCAAGCCATCTGTTCCTCGAGGGGAGCCATCTGGGGCTTTTCAGGCACGGGCTGTCCCTCTGGTAAGATGACAGGGACAGTAGCCAGAGCTGAGGGGGTCGGGGCGGAATCCGATGATAGAGTCAGGGATCTTGATCCAGAGCCAGAGAGAACCCGTTCCACTACATCAAACGCCGAAGAAGAGTGAACCGCCTGGGAAGGCAACAAGGAGGCCCGTCTCCCTGGGTCCGACAAGGGAATCTGAGCCAAGCCTGAAGTGGCCAGAACTCCAAGGGAGGGAACCAGGCCCGACAACGTCGGAGCTGAAAAACAAGGTGTCCCTCGGATCCGACCTCAAGCTCCAGCTCAGAGAGCGGCTCGGGTCCGAAATGGTCAGATCAGAAACGAACCAGACAGCTGTTGGAGTCGAGGCAACCGGTGCCGTCAGTGCTGACCCCCCCCTGACCAGGGCTAATCTCTGATCCGAATACTGCGAACCTGAAAGTCAGATCGGAGAAGAAGAAATAGGTCTGAAGAAAGGAAGCGAGCTCCCCCCTCCAGAGGGAGGGGGGCTGGCAAGACCCCCATCTGGATCTGGGTCCGGATAGACTTCCTCATCATCTTATCCAGGTCATGTTCTGACAAGGACTGGGTGGACCGCAACGAGGCCACAGACTCAGACCTGGCGGGTCGAGGCACCTAAGCCCCGGAAAGTGAACGTGACTCCTCCAGCTCTGGGGGAAACCTCAGAGATCAGAGCCAAGGGGAGTCACGGATCCGTGGCACCTTAACTGGTGAAGTGGGGTCTGGAGATAGTTTCCTCCTCTCTCATCTTAGGCTCTCTCTCCTTCTCTCTGCCCCTTTTCTGCTCCACTACTGCAGGCTTAGTAATAGGAGTTTGAGTCCCTGCCTGGGCGGGAAGAGAAGTCCGAGGAAGAGAAGCGGGAGAGGCAGTCACAGCAGCCGCTGAGATCGAAGCCGTAGATGAAGGAACAAAGTCTGAAGGGGGAAGAAGGCCTGCGAGGACCAACTTAGCCTTCCTGTTCTTGATGGCGCTGGGGTTGAAGCCCTCACAACTGTTACATTCCACAATGAGGTGGGGAACATCCAGGCACAAAACACACAGTGTGGCCATCCGCTGGGGATAACTTATGGCCACACTCTGTGCCGTGCTTGAAAACAAGCTTCAGTCATTTCGACTGACACACACACACACACACATACACACACACACACACACACACACACACACACACACACACACACACACACACACCCCTAGAAGAGCAAGGCCACACACAAGAAGGGGAGAGGAAGCTCAACAAGCACACAACAAAAAGCTACTACCCAACTATACTAACACAACAACTTGATGCACCAAGCGAGGGGAGCAGAAAGGGGACCTACACTAACACTACCTGACAAAAAATAAGACATGCTAGCTTATTCGCAGCAAACGAGATCTGGGGATGGAAGGCAGGAGAGGTGTATTGTGGGTAAGGGGAGGAGTCTGGAGCTCGGAGCTGATGCTCATTATATTTGCTGGCTCGGATCAGATAAGGATCCGTATCCCACAGGTTGAAGATCAAATGAAGTAAACTACTTCAGATCATTCAATTTATATGACAGTACAAAAAAAAGCTCTTTCTCAAGATGATGCTGCTTTTTTCTTTCCGGCACCATGACCAGTTCATACTGATATTTCTTTTCATTTCCTCCTCTGCAGCTTCATATGTATTTCTCATCTCTGCTTTGATTTTCAAGCATTTCCTCTTCAACTTCAGACTCTTAAATTTAAGCTATACTGTGGGGGTTGTCTAGGGATGAACCTAGTAGTTTACCTGCATTATCTGCAATCAAAACCATACCCAAGCTGTCTGTGGGATCAGTAAACTGAATCTCAGCTGCAACTAGGATGGTTATCATCTCATCCTTGGTCATGTCAGTTTGCTGGACTCCCTTTGATTTGCACTCAGTCACCTGTGACACATCATTTTTCATACTTTTCAGAGCTTATTTTTGCCGATTTCCTAAAAATAAATAAAAACTGCTGTGCATGTTATACAGCTGTATATTTACTGTGTGCCTGCAAGGGTACATACTTTCAGGTGAAGAAACTTTTGCTGGCTATAAGAGTTCGGTTTACACTGCATCCCACCTCTGCAAACCAACATATGCATCATTCATGACAAATAATTGCTCTGCTCTTTCCACATGTGCAGATTTTGTCTCATTACCTAAACAACTGTCAGTATATTATGTATGCAAATACTGCACATATTTCAGTTTACGTCTCAGTTTGTAACTTTCTGTGCAATCATGTATACTCTTTTTGTTAACCTTACTTGTACTTGTCTTTGCTATGACAGTGATTATAATCCTCCTGACTCTGACTGAAACTAGCCCATTGTAATTAGCACTCTACTGCAGAAAACAAACATAAATATGTGATAAATTGCAACATAATCCAACTAGCTTCCACCAGGTTAATGTATGATGGACTGGGCTGCAGTCTCAATATATGCACCGTTGACACAAATTAGTAGGCCAGTTTGGGCTTTATAACCATACCACTGAAACCAAATACTATGCGACAGGAGAATGAGAATGTATGGCAAAATGTGTATTGCTGTCTTGGGCATCAACCAGCAACTTTCACACCCAAATAAGATTTACACTGAACAGCTGCAGAGCACAGCTATAGTTACTGTATCAACAAGATCTCTCACAATTAGCCAACTGCCTTCAAGTGTTGTCTTACAGAGATCAGATTATTTCTGCATGCAAGTATGTGCGTGCACATACACACAGACCACAATGTCTTCCAGTAGAAATAAAAAGCATCTTTCCAATACCAATACCCCTTCTACATCTTTTCCCAGTTCTACAGATGACTGGTAAACAATTACAATCCCTCATCCTAATCAGATGAGGATGCTATATAACAAAAAGCCCTGGGACAAAAGTGCTGACAAAAGGCGTATGTGGTTATAATCTAACCAGCCTTCTGTTTCCGTTATATATGACGGATCATACGACCAGAGCAAATCAGACATAATCCCATACTTGTTCTAGAAGACTTGGCTTTGAAACGCAGCACTCTAACTGAGGCATCAGAGGAACAGGTCAAACCTACCTGTCCCGGATGAAAAGAAGGACCCATGAATACATTGTGCAAATCAAATGGAGGTCTTTTAGAATAAGATAATAACAAGGAACACTGCTATCTTACATAATGGTGGTGTTAAACAACCAGTGAAAAGCTTACTCTTACACCACATAAAATAAAGGAAGGTATAATAAAAGATATTTACTGTCAAATTCATAAAGTGTTAGGACAGTGCATTACTGAGCAGTCACAAAATGAATGGAGCTGTTCTAGTAGCAAAAACCTATACAGTACAATAAGCTGCACTAGTTACTTTCACAAATCAAATGAGCTCTCCATAATTAATGCATACCCAGTGCCTTAGGCAGGTGAACTTGTAGAAAGACTGGTAGTACTTTTCAGCCCTTAGTCTGATGAAAGGTACTGGCAGGTTTCCCATGGAAAATTGTGGGACGCACAGAGTAGTGCACAGAGCTCAGTAAAAATGAACCCACACACCCCTATATAAAGTGACTATGCATTTCCACATTAGGTCATGTGTTCCTAGTCTCTGTTTCTTCACAGTATATGAGGTACAAAGAAGAAGAAAAAGTAGTGTCAACATGTCCAGTTGCTGTACAGCTCCAAAGCATTAGCACTGGTAGTTCCATAGCAGGTAGTACATACAGGTTCATCCTCTTATATACTATTAGTGGAAGAGTACCTTAAATACTCACTTTTGTCCTGTGTAGACAGTTTGATCGTGCTTGTACAGGCTTCCTCTTACCTGCACTTTTCTAGGCAGAATGGCTATCAGCTCTGATTTGCTGCATAGAAAGGCACATCAAGTATCACCAGACAGACAGACTTCTCCCCTCTAAATATTCTCATAGCACCTCTTCATTTCCTTCTCTGGGTCTCAGTACACTGCTGTCTTGGCAAACATGGAGAGACAGCTTACTAACCCCCTTTTATTGCAGACCTTATAGCACTCATTTTCTTAAGGCAGTGTAAGAACTGTCACATACTCAGAAAATGAATGTCTGCCAAACCTGAGAGACTTTATTTGTGAGAGATGTAAACACAACTAAATTGAAGGCTTCCTTCCTACAGCCAGTTGTACATGGTAAGCAAACTACTCTTATCCCCACCCACATCTAAGCAACATCCCCAGACTGTTAACATAAAACAGATACATGCTGACTTTATTGAAAAAATGTTTCTACCCAAACCTCCTGGGTCTAGGCATCAGCCAGCTGTCCCAAACCTACCTTCTGCATGCACCCCTCATCAACAAATCAAAACCCGCATACAAGTGCACTGTAGTACATCTACAGAGAGAGGTCATTCACATGGCAGAAAGCCAAAGAGAATAATCTGACAACCCAATGGTCATAGATGACTTCATAGCCAGACATAGCAATGCACCACTTACCAGGCTGTGCAAAAACAAAGTGATGGCCAACTGCCTCTCAAGTGCCAGGCTTCACAATGTCACTAGGGCCCTCAAGGCCCTTCATCCTAGTTGAACATATGACCTGGTCATTGTGTACATGGGAGTGAATGACTTGTAACACACCCCATCTGATCACATGAAGAGGGACATGATGGAGCTCTCTGAATATGCATCAGAACTTCGTATGAAATTAGCTTTAGTAGTATACCACCATCACTGAGAATGATGCCACTCTGTCACTAAACAATACAAAAAATATAACTGACTTTAGCCATTGTCTTCACTATTGGTGTCATTCAAGGGGGTCCAATATATATGAGCCTGGGAGAGGACGAACAACCCTAACTGTTTTGATAGGCATTGCCTATACCTCACTCCTCAAAGCTTCCATACATTGGACAGGACTTTCTCTTTCCCTTAGTAACCCAGTCCGACTCCTCAAATTACCTACATAATTAGAAAAAAAATCAAAACTACACAAAAGTAGCACTGCTCAATGCTAAAGGAGTTAAAAGAAGTTGCACTCATTACAATCATTCCTAACTCTTGAAAATATACACGTCCATATAGTTACAGAAACAGGATCCCAGAATAGTGACAGCACTCCTGCAGTGCAGAGTGTCAATGCCTAACACACTTTCAGGCTCAACTCCAAAAATGACAGAGCTACCGGAAGGGGGTTGTCTGTCTTCATAAGAAGCCCATAAACTTCCAAACTCTTTAGGTAGGACAATGACCTTGAACCCTTGAACATCCTTTTCACAGTAAATAAAACTCTATGCCACATCACAACAAACTACCAAACCCCCACCATGTCACTTGCAACCAAACCTAAACAACCTGGTATCTCTCCCTACTACAATATTATTCCCTATGATGACTTCAACAATCAGTCCATTACCTGGGAAACATACACCATTACTAATACATATGCAAAAGATCCCTGGACTTCATTACTGCCAGCTCCTTGGACCAACTAGTTCTGGTCCCAACCCAGGGTATTAAACTACTGGACCTGGTTCTCACCAATATAACCTCCCTCATTAGTCAAATTTGACCAATGTTCAGTATTAGGAAGAGAAAACTGATTTATAGTTTGGACTTTATTCCTAGATGTCAATGTAGTTTAATTCCTAGATGTCAATGTAGTTTTCAATATTAGCATTACTCTTCTGAAGTATTCCTTAATAAGCTTTGTTCTCATATAAAGAATATCCACAGCAGGGCAAGGTTGGTTCACAGAACCTTTCTCTATATTACTGGAGTTTTTTCTGAGACCATTAGTGGAAAGGAATAAATATGTGTTAAGAGATAGTAAGCAGTTTTTTATAGAACTTTATGAGTATACTAAACAACTAGATGATTTTGATGAATATATCCTAGTAACATTGGATGTAGTTAGTTTGTTTACGGTCATCCCTAATGTTGAAGGGATAATTAGGTGTCAAAATTATTTAAAAAAGAATAGTGAGTTTGAAGAAAACTTTATAGATGTTTTGTCCCTTTTTATGGAGATAGTACTTGAAAATAATATCTTTATATTTGAAGAGGACTTGTATATACAAAAAGATGGCGTAGCTATGGGCACTTCTTGTGCCAATAGCTATGCCAATATAGTGATGGCTGACTGGGAGCAAGAGTCCTTGTTCCAAATGGATATGTTTAAAGTTAATGTAGGGTATTATAGACGTTTCGTGGATGATCTCTTCCTGATTTGGAAGGGAGATGAAACGTCTTTGTTACTATTTGTGGAGAGACTTAATAACATTACTAGCTACCTTAAATTTACTCTGAATTATTCCCGGACGGAACTTCCTTTTTTAGATGTGAATATTACTAGGTTAACGAACGGATTATTGAATACTTCTGTATATAGGAAACCTTGTTTTAGGAACACCCTTTTACATAGACGGTCAATGCATCCACGTTATGTGTTTACGAATATTAAGAGAGGACAGTCGATGAGAGCATCTAGACTGAATCCATGCCCCAATGGTTTTTCATTAGAATTGTCAGCTTTAAGAAATAGGTGATCAGAAAGGGGATATAATTCTATAGATATAGATAAGTATATGAGGTTAGTGGAGTCACATAGAAATGACTTAGCGAAGCCTTATTTTTCTGAATGGAATGAGAATGAAAGATCGAATCCAGTAGAGACACAGGAGGTACTTAGGATGCCTTTGTATTTTACGAGGGACGTAGAAAGGATTACTAGTATTATTAAGCAGCATTGGCAAGTGTTGAGCCTTGATGATGATTTATATAGAATAGCAGGAAAGGATCCCCGATTCACGTATAAAAATAAACAGAGTTTGAAAAGGCAATTTTGCAATAGGCCTTTGTCTAAGTCTGTAGTTAGCAGAGATGGGAATAACACAATTGTCTGTCACAATTGCAATCAGTGTCAATATATAGACAATAGTATAGGTTTTTGTCATCCAGGTTGATTATGTTTTTGCTATTGGTACAAGTTGTATAAGTACTAATGTAGTTTATTTGGCCCGGTGCATTTCCTGTGCAGTGTTCTACGTAGGGAAAACGTGTAGACAGCTCAGGGAACGCATCCGGGAACATATTTATGCCATTAGGACAGGGGCCGAATGCAATGCCTTAGCAAAGCACATCAAACATATGGGAGCGGAACATGATTTTATCTTTAGTGTAATACAACAAGTAAAACCTAGTATAAGAGGAGGGGATATAGACACGTTCTTATTAGAATGTGAACTTAAGTGGATCATCAGGCTTAGAGCTGATAAATTCCCTGGGATTAATGATAAAGTACAGGTGAAACCTATTCTGAAGAAAAAAAGAATTTATAGACCATGAATTATATGGTATTAAATATATTAAATATATTTAATTGTTTTAGGTGTATTTTTTAATGATGTTTTATATGAATGTTATATTCTATATGTATTAATAAATTTTAAAATAATTTTTATGTTTAATGACTAGGAATGATGTCATGTGTAGGAACCTATGGGATTTGATCTAACTATATTTAAATGGACCTAACTGACTATGCACTTTGTAGTTTGATAAAACTGTGAAGGTGAAAGCGCTTACTGTGCTAGCATCGAATAAAAGTTTTAACATTACACTGAACTGGTCTTGAACTTGGATTATTATCGTAGTGTGGATATTGGATATTCGTCGATTATTGACTGTATTTGGAAACTAGCAGCCTTCGTCTTTACCTGCATGTGGATATTCTTTGTCTTATTTTTAGCTTTGGCAGTTGCAGGAAAGTTAATCCCTACGGTGGTTTATCTGAGTCGTTTTCTTTACTTTGTTCTCATATGTTTATTACTGCAAATACTTCATCTAGTTCCAGATATTTATAGATTCCCTCATATTCATATTCCTTTACATCACACTTCTGTCCCAGGTTGGTAGTTTCTCAGTGCAGCAGTTTCCCTTTTATAAATGTTGCTTTTGCACATTTACAAAGACTGAGAAAGTTTTAACCATCTGCCGTTGTACTTTCAGATTATCATCTAATGAACTATACAGCTTTAAATCATCCAAAACAGTATATGAGATGTCATTAAACAAGGCTAGTTTCTAACAGTTACACTGTAATCATAGGCTAGTCTATTAAGTAAACAGCTTAATAGGTTAAGGCCAAGACAAAACAGCAGCAGCCACAAAAGAACACCTAAAATAACCCCCTCTGAATTTGTATCCCTGGGATAATAATTTAACCTTTATCATGTCTCAGTTACAAAGTGGTCTGCCATTGCTTCATAGCTACTGCAGAGTAGCTGATCAATGTAGGGTGTATCTTGTACATCCAAAATAATTCCATAATCCATGAATGTAGGTTACTGTCCAATGCTTTTTTTGTAAATCATGTAGGTTACTGTCCATTTTTTTTTTGTAATCTATCCAAGCCATATTTAGATTCCTCCCCTTTTTAGAGCTCTATATTTTGCCTCCAGCCTTTTTCATTCTATTGCCATGACTGATTTTTTTCTAGATAACTATTAATTGTCTGCAACAATTCAAATATATAATCCAGACATTGTCAGAAGATAAGTTACTGGTCTATAGTTCATAGGATGGCTTGTAGACTTACTCTAAGGAGCAGTATGTCTTTTCCTGTTATTAAATAGGATGATGTATATCTTGGGGTGTGCAAATAGGTAATTTTTAGTCACGGCTAAATCTTTGTGTGTAACCATTTTAATACTTTTAGCCAGAAATCAGGCACTGCATCTGGCTTTGGTCTTTTCCATTTAGAGCTTTTCTTACTTTTGTCAAGTCAGTTATTTCCTCCCATTTCACATCTTCTAGATTAGAGCTTCTTAGTGTTACTTTTAACTCTTCTATCCATTCAGCATCCTTGTTGTGTTCAACAGGGTCTTTATAAAATCCTCTCCAAAACGTTCCGATTTTTTCTAAGTTTCTATTGCTTTTTCTCCCTATTTTCTATAAAGCCTTTTTGGGTCATCGGAGAACTGCTTGGTTTGTACTTTTCCTTTGTATTTCTCTGCATAACTTCTAGCTTTTTTTTCCTGTTTGCACCAACATTTTTAGCTTATTACTCTGTTAAATACTGTGTGTTTCTTTTACCACATATATCTTTCTAAGAATTTTTGATGAGATGTTCTCTTTTCTGTGTTCTTCCGTGATACTTCTTTGTTTTATATATTTTTTTCTATTTGCTGTGTCCATAGTAGCACTCTGTTTCTTTCCTTGACTTTATTACTGCAAAAATACAGTAAGACCATCTCTTATTCGTTAGCTACAGAATAGTATATCCTATTCATTTTTGTTAAATCACATGAATTTCTCTTAACAGTTCTAATTACTTTGTTCACTGGTTTTACCAGTCTTCTAATGGCGGAGGTCTTTTTTACTTTCTGTAAACTATTTCTTTCATCTATCTTAAAATGCCTAAATCATTAAGGTCTTGCATCAGATCATTTTCTTCTGGACTAAGAGCATCCTTTTTGCTCTCAAGTTTCCTGCTCGTTTTCTTGCTGTGCAATTCTAAATGGCCCGTCATGCAAGTCTCCTGCAGAAGGTTCCAGAACAGTGCCCATGACATATCTTCTTCTTCAGATGCATCCTATTCCATATGCTACTACTCTATCTGGGGGCCCACTGGTCCACCAAATTGTGATGTTGCCCGTGTAGGACCTTCCACACTAAATCCTTCACTTTGTAAATAATCTACGACTTCAATCTTTTTCATCAAATTTCTGCCTTATTAAACATCTTCACTTACATTTCACATTTGTGTTATTTGTACTGTAAAATCTACAATACACAGATATATTTGCCTGCATTTCTCTTCAAATATTTTGAAGCTGCATTTTTTGTACAGATTACTTTGGCTCACACCATATCAGATTTCTTTATTTGCCATGACATAGTTCTTTCTTAAACCTTCTAAGAACCTCTGTTTTTTTTTGTGTGTGCTCCTTACCTTGTCTTTCTTACTATGAAACTTCTTTTTTCCAGGCATCCATATCTTTCTTCATCTACATCTACATTGCATTACAGATCTTAAATTACTATCCATGGCTTTTAACTGTTTTTCTTGTGCAAGCATTTTTCTTTCCTCTAATAATCTCTTATATTTGATTCAAATACTCATTCTGAAAAAATGTTTTTGCTTAATAGCTATGTAATATCTTCCTTATCTTCAACAGTTCTCTGAGGCATAGAATGATGCGA
The DNA here is from genome assembly GCF_019279795.1 of Protopterus annectens. Classification (NCBI taxonomy): domain Eukaryota; kingdom Metazoa; phylum Chordata; order Ceratodontiformes; family Protopteridae; genus Protopterus; species Protopterus annectens. The sequence goes on from NC_056732.1 coordinate 1,662,247,376, forward strand.
TACTCCAGGCCCTACATCTACATGGCCAACAACTCTTTGGGCAGGATGCTGCTATCTGGGCATACAGGGACCATGCATCTACATGACCAACAGCTCTTTGGGCAGGATGCTGCTATCCAGGCATACAGAAACCATGGTTAGAAAGATATCGTATTAATGCTATTAGTGGCCAGGACCGTACATATGAAATCAGCCACCACAAGGCTACTGCCATTACTTATGCTGCAGAAAAAAAACTGTTTGCCTGGTACAGGGAGGTAGTTTGGTGGGTAGAAGGCTACTAGTTGAGCCACCTCTCGTGGAGATGTAGGAGTTTCTGGCCTCTGTTAGAGGCAGTGATACCTCCATTCAGTAACATAATGTGATGCCGGATATTAGTGCACAGCACTTCCTGGCACCAAGAGTACCTACCAGAGATGCAGGTACATACAGATCTTCCCCTGTAACAGTAGCTCTAAGATGCTAGTTAAATGCTGGTTTTCAAAAGCGAATATTCCCTCACCTGGCTTTCATGTACATTTCTGGTGTTGGGTCATACTTACACAAGATATTGTGCTTTGCTGTGTTCACAGGTTATTTTTTCTATCTGGCACTACCACTGCTGAACTGCAATTGCCTACTTCTGATGATGGCGAGCTGGTACAGAGTACAATGTGTGTGCTGAACAAAGGGATTGTGACCACTGTATCCCTTATAGGATCATTGGATCACAGCAAGTTACTAGGCTATTGGCCCAGAGGCCCTTATCAGCCTAGCCAAGAGTTTAACTCATGTTTAGACAAGTCAGCACCCAAAGCCCCTGTCCAGCAGGAATAGAGGTGGAATCTCAGGGCTGTATTTTCTGTTTCCCATCCAGTTATCCAGGTTGTGTTTGAAAAGGGATAATGAGGTGCTCTGCCTAACGTGGACAGGGAGTCTATTCCACAGATGGGGCAGTCTCTGGGACACCTCTATCCCACCAACAAGTCCTATTGATGTGACAGACCAGGTTGATGTCGTGCATTCAGGTTACTCAAATGGAGCATGACTTCCGGATAAACAGCAGTCCCATCAAAGCAGGGGCTGAGATTGCTTTGTATGCCAGACAGAGGTCACCTCTGAGTAGTCTGTATGGAACTGAATAGAGGGACAGGGCTTTAAGCCTATCTGTGTAGGGTACACGTTTTGAGGCCCTGGATTCTTCTGGTGAGGAACCTCTGTGGTCTCTCCAGCTGCTGCATGTGTTTCGCGAGGTACATGCCGAAGGGGGCCTTGTACTCAATAATTGTCCTTATAAAAGGAAGAATACAGGATGTTATGACTTCCTTGTCCCTGGATGAGATACCATTACTTATGAAGTGGACCATGTAGAAAGCTTTCCATACAACAGAAGCAACATGGTGGTCAAAAGTCAGTTTGCTATCAACCTGGGTGGCCAAATCCCTCATGACGGATTGCATGCTTAGGACATTGTTATTAATATGATAATTTGTGGGGACATCACTCTCCCCAAAGGGGATGATGATGCATTTTTTTGGCTTTCAGCTTCAAGCCATGTTTCTGGCAGCGGTCATTTGTTTGGGTGAGACCCTCTTGGAGGACGTCCACATCACTTGGGGAACTGATGACCACACCCAGCTTGCAGTCATCTGCAAACTTGGTCAGCCATAGTCTACTGGTTTTGGCCTGCACCTCAAAGAAGTGTATCCCAAATAACAAAGGCCCCAAAACCAATCCCTAGGGTACGCTGCTCTATACTGGTCTACTGCTTGAGGTGGCTTTCCCTATTTTGATTAAGGGTTCTATCAGTGAGTCAGTTTGCTACTCATCTGATAACATATGGATTGATGCCTAGTTGAGAGAGTTTATCTATTATGCCTAAGTGGGGAACAGTGTCGAACGCTTTGGCCAGGTCAAGGAGGGTGGTGTGCACCGTCTTCTCCTCATCCAAGGCTTTGGTGACTGTCTCAAAGAAGTCAACCAGATTTAACAGACATGACCTCCTCTTGACAAAGCCAAACTGTGTGGGGTCGAGCGTTTGGAGGTTGCCAATGTCCCTGTTAATGAGGTCCATGATAATCCGTTCCATGGCTGTGCAGATCAGGCTAGTTAGGTTGAGGGGTCTATAATTTCCCAGATCGGTGGATGCTCCACCTTTGTGTAACAGGATGACAGTGGCAGTCCTCCACTCAGCTGGGACAAAGTCAGTACTCAGGCTTGGTTGAATAAGGTGCCTAATGGTGCTACAAGTTCATACCCGAGTTCATGTAGAATGCAGCCTGGGATGTTATCAGGTCCCATGGAGGCTGTATTTTTTGCCTTTGAGAGGGCAGTGATGACCTGTTCCCTAAGAGGAGGGGACAGGTATCGGGGATGTCCTGATTTACTGATGGGGGGACAGAAGGGTGAAGTTTTCGCTGAATCCGTCAACCAGTAGGTTGGTTATATCTACAGCATTTGTGTATGTGGTGTCCTTTACCACCAGTTCTAAAAATATCTGGGTTCTTCCTTTAAGATTGTGGACATACATGAAGAAGGCCTTATGACTGGCTCTAGCTGATGTGGCCAATTTGGACTCGAAGTTGGCTTTAGAGGATTTTACTAGTGCTCTTATTTGCTTGCTCAGACTAAGGAGAGATTGCTTCCAATTGGGCACCTGCTCTTTCTTGGTCATGGACCGCAATTTTTTCCTTTTGTTATACAGTTTATTTACTGCAGATGTCCACCAGACAGATTTACTCTTCCTTGCGGAGGATGATTTTATCCTGTCAGGTATTCCTGACTCCATGCCTCTATACAAGTGCGCATATCGTACTTTGGTGTAGATTTGGACAAGGGTGCCAGTTCTAACAGAGGGGGAGGGGGCTGTCCCTCAGGAGGTTGTAATCAGCTATGGAGAAGTTTTTTGTTTGACCCTAGAGGGGGGTCAGGGGAGATGTTGACTTCGAAAGTGACCGTTTTATGGTCGGGTCTTACCAGGGAGGATGATACTGTAGGAGTACTGCAGCGGTTACTCATGTTGGTTAATACCAAGTCCAAGATATTATCACCTCTTGTGAAGGTACTGACTAGCTGTTCCAAGGCATTTGCATTGATATAAACAATTGAGGAATCTCTGGGCATTTGTGTTCTGGCATGAGTATTTTTTCCAGTCTATGGTTGGGTAGTTAAAGTCTCCCAGGATCAGGGTAAAAAGTTGAATCTTGACAGATTCGAAGAGGTCCAGATAGGTGGAGTCGGCATTGAGTCAAATTTGGGGGCCTGTAGCTACCTATGATTTGAATAGGGGTCTTGTCCATGGTTAACTGCACGTGGAGTGTCTCCAGTGTGTCATACTGTTTGACCAGCCTGAGGTGTGTGCATCTTTAATATATATTGAAACTCCACCTCCTTTGGCTTTGCTGCCCACAGTTTGGAGTATGAACGTATGATAGGATGAGTAACCCAGTAAGGTTGGGGTGCTCTCCGCAGCTTTGAACCAGGTTTCTGTGACTCCACAAATGTCAGCATCTTTCAGGGTTAAGAATTCTTGCAATGAATGAAGTTTCATGTTTAGACTCCTAGCATTTATCAGCATGACCTTTAATTTGTATTTTGTTGACATTTTTATGTTGGTTTTATTGACCTCAGGACTTTTCCTAAAAAAGGCACTATGGGGGAGGCAAGGGCCTTTACCAGAAGCCTGAAGCCCAAGTGAGACAGGTGCAGGCCATCTCTAGCAAAGCATCGTGGTCTATCGATCATATCTTCCCAGGCTATGAGGTACTGGATCCCCATGGAATGACACCAGAAACTAAGCCAAATGTTAAAGTCAATCATTTTCTGTTTGTATTGAGGCATCATTCTGGGTGACGGTAGAATGCTGCTCAAAGCTACAGACATACCTGCCTGGGACCCATATTTGACAAGCTCAATCATGCCTCTCTTCATATAGTCCAGGGAGGTACATCTCAAGTCATTCACCCCAACATGGACTGTGACAGAGTCATAATGGTACCTGTTGTTGAGAGACTTGAGTGCATGTGTGACATGGTGGATTCTGGTACCTGACAGACAACTAACTGTGACTTTTTCCATATCCAGCCTGGTGAGAGGCACATCTGTGTGTCTCACAATGGAATCGCCTATGACCAATATGCTGGGTTTATGGTTAGGCCTTTGTGGTTGTGATACACTGGTGTGTGGACTAAGTGTGGTATGTGGTGTGGAGGATTGTGGAGTTTGTGTGTGTTTTTGCCTCTAAGGTCTCCTTTGTTTGGGCATGTTTTTGTTGAGAACCTCTGCATATGTGGGTGTGTGTTGTGTAGCTGTGGGTAGTGCTTGAGGTGTAGTGATTGTGTTGATAACCTTCTCAGTGCCAAACATAATGGCTTGTGAAGGAGAGCATAGACTCAAGGTTCTTAATGTAATTGCATCTCTCACAAATTGTGTTCCTAGGTGGCAACAGTAGATGGCTATCCGTGTACATGAGGCAGTTGCTACACAGTCTCAGGATGTCCATATCAACCAGGCTGGCAGGAGAAACCTTAGGAAACTGTCCAGCCATATTTGTCAGCATTTGAGGGAGTGACCAGGGAGAGCAAAGGGGAAGGCCTAAAGCCCAAGTGCTTAAACCAAAACTAAGAAGCTTAGAATAACACAATTTAAACAGTCTAAAAACAAGCAGCAATAAATGTAGCAGAAAAGATGCAACAGGGGAAGGCCTAAAGCCCAAGTGCTTAAACCAAAACTAAGAAGCTTAGAATAACACAATTTAAACAGTCTAAAAACAAGCAGCAATAAATGTAGCAGAAAAGATGCAACTGAAGACTTTAGAGAACAAATAGTTGAAAAAAGCAAGATGAATAGAGTAGGAAACACAAATACTGTAAAAGCAGCTGAGAATTTTTTTTTGTAGAGTGGGAAGGGAGAAAGGAGGAACAGAAGTTAATTCAAGGTTAAGAAAATAAGGGGGTTGGCCTTCCCAAATGTTCTTTCTTAAGTAGAAAGAGATAATGAGACTGGACCGGGAGGAGTGTTCCAGATCAAATTCACAGTAGGGGTGGGCAACTGCAAAGCCACCAAGTTAAAGAACAAGACAACAATACGGAGGGAGGTGGGAAACTAGGCTACAGCTACTAGCTACACTATTTTAGGCAGAAAACACTACAGAAATATTTATCACAGCAGAAAAACAGCAGTGAGACACTAAATGAAAGTTTTAAACAGCAAACGGAGCAAGGAAACTCCAGAGAATGCTTTTAACTGCAAACAAATCAGTTATATGATACACTCCTTGGCAGGAAAATCAGAACAGATGCTTAACGAATGGAGAAGATTTCCAATTAATACCTTTCACACAGTGAAAATTAGCTAAAATGATTTAGTGAGGCAGACAATTTCAGTACAACAGTACAGATTAGATTATAGCAATACAATACAGTAAAAAGTAGGTAGCAAACAAAAAGTGCAATAAAAATAGGCAGCAGACAATAAAAAGTGTAATGAATGGTAAGAATAAGCAACAGCTAGTAAAAATAAGCAAGAAAACAGGATACTTATTGTTATATATCACAGATCAGAGGTGTGGTCAGTGCCACCACAGATATAACACCAGCTAATCAAGAGACACATAGCACACGAGGACAGGTTACTGAAGACATAGTCAAGGAAGTGTTGTACCCCCTACCATATCTCTTTAGCTTGGGTGGGAAGACACACACATGGGGGCAGGTACTGGTGCTCACTGAAAACCTGGTAACTACCATCCCCTGAAGTTGCTGTAGTAATGATCACAGCCCAGCATATGTGCAGGGCCATCAAGGAGTCACATACTAGTACCACCACAGCAACATTCATAGGTGATTATTAGGCTAATGGCACAACAGCCTTTACAAGGCTAGCCAATAATACCCAGGATATGACAATATTATATATCAATCACCCAGATATGGAATGGGGTAATAAATCAGGGTAGTGAGTCTTTCAGGGTTGGAGCCCTTGGTCATTGCACAGACTGCCTTTGTCCATAAGGGACATGGGCAGTATCACAGGAGTGAATTTACAGTTCCTCATCCATTTATCCAAATACTTTTTGAAGACATTGAGGGACAGGCCTTGTTTCACAAAAGACAGGAAATTTATTCCATAGATGAGGAAGCCTTCGGGATACAAATCTGTCTCTCTAGCAAGTTTTGTTAGAGTCACAAATAAGGTTCAGCTCCATGGAACACAACCCTCATATAAGTCTTCTGGCAAATGTGTAATATTTTCATCAAGACTGGATCAGAGAATGCCTTGTAAGGTCAGGCATAAATGACTTCTCAATAAACAATTTATGGAGTAAAGAGATAGGGCCTTTAATCAGTCTGCATAAGACTTGCGACTTAACACTTTGTATTTTTTTTAGTGAGAAACATCTCTGGTTGCTCCAACTGCTGTAAGTGCCTGGTTAGCTCCATGCAGAAGGAAACATTGTACTCGATTATGGGTCAGATAAGGGCCAAGTACAATGCCACTGTGACTTCCTTTGGCCTTGATGTTATAGTTGAAGGCTGATGCAGGATATGCTTTATAACTTACAGGAGTGCATGCCCTGTATGTCTGACTGTTTTGATAGACTAAATCACATACCTGAATGTATTTTGTCCTCTCAAGCTTTCCTGCCATGCACGAAGCAGCACCCAGTAAGCTGTTCCACCACTGTCTCCATGGATGGCAGCCAACATAACTGCGGATGTCATACAGTATGCTCATGCAGTGCCCAACACTTCCACATCTTTATCTGTTTTGGTGGAGTCTACAATCAGTAGAGGGCACCCCAAGGGTCATGATAGTCATGGCAGTGGTACTTTTGGTAACAGACATCTTTCATGATAATGCAGCATGCTGACATCTAGCTAGGGCATGGGTACTACCAGAGCAATTCCTGGTAGAGCCAACTCTCATGGATATGGGTATGCATGGGCTGCTCAACCTTTTACCATGCATGCTCTGAACCTGTCCAGTAGCTCGATACACACAGATGCAACTACTATTGAGGCTGTGTCCCAGCACACACACACACACACACACACATCCAGTGACAACGCCACCCCCTCTCACACACACAACGCCCATGCATGAGTGCAGTCTTGTTTTTAACCATCCTCAGCACTGACATATTTCCCAATGAAAGATATCCACAAGTGCTCCCTCCCCTACCAATGGAAATGAAGACTGTGCCCTATCTTTGATACAGTGTTAACTGGGTTGCCTACATCCAATGCACATTACAGCCAGTTTATGCCAGGTAACCACAGCCCGGTGTTGGTTTTGCATGCAACACTTTTGCAGTAGCACATCTGCTTGACTGAGAGTCAAAGCTATGTGCAAGTCATTGTCTTTTCCAGTGCCACTGCACACTGCCTCTGACTGCATGTAGCATGATCATGCCCTGCTGCTGGCTGCTCCACCAACTGCTCATCTAGCGCAGCCACCACTGCCCTGTATGCGAAGGACTGCTCTTTGCACAAGTGCCCCCTACACCCCCTGCAACTCCCTCCTAAGTATGACATTGTGCAACACTGAATACACTGAAAATAATATTTTTGCACACATATTAACATTATACTGCAGGGCACCACTGGATGAATCCTGACAATGAAACTGTGCCTTCAGCAGAACAAACACATGCTTAGTAAAGTCCCTTGTTTACAGCTGATCATAGTTATAACCCTTGTCTGTTTCAGACTGTGGACTACTGATGGATGCCAGACAAGGTTCCAGGGCATTTCTGGCATCACCAATAAGAGGCCCCTGGGAAGTCACTCCTCACAAAGCACTCATAAATGTCACAGGATTGTCATAAGTCGGAGTTATGTTGACTGCCTGGGTGGCCTGAATACACACTGTAGAAGATACTCCATTCATTACAGACCACCTGGCAGGTGCAGTTAACATCCCCCTTTCCCACTTCACCAGATGGGAGCCTTTATTTCAATATGGGTGCAGCCTATGGCCCACAGTACACCTCAAGGAAATGAGCTACATCATAGAAGTCACACACAGTATTTGCTCTGCACTTCTGTGGTATATGGGAACCACGTATATTTCCCCACATGCTAAAGCATGTAAATTAACAAACTAAATAGATTATTTTGGAGGCAGATGCCAGAGGTATCCTCACTATGACCCCAGTAAGTCACTGAAAGGTCCCTGTAATTAACATATGGTATTTGATATCCACTGGGAGAGGTATTCCTCACCTCCCATGGGGAAGCATACAAAGCCAAAACATGTGCACAATGGCTTGCATGAACCTCCTATCCACATGGTACCAGTCAACAATGTTGGTGTCATGGAGTCCATGAAATGTTACGCACAGTCCGATAACACAGTGCCTCTGGCTGCAAACATATGCATTGTAAAAGCTTGTTGCAGGTGCACATTTACTGAAGCAGTGGCAACCCTTAGCATTGTTTCACAATTTGCTTAGCATGAAAGCACAAATTTGGCAGTTATCTTTTACTCCACTTGTGCAGCTCCACCATCTTGTTTTGTATCATTAGCTTACACCTTGCTGCTCATTTTTAATAATGCTTGTCATTATATAACCATTAGCATATACAATGGCCAGCAATGTTACTCTGCATTCCACAGTAGTGGTAAGTGGGTTTCTGAACAGCACACATCCTATGCATTGTTGCTCGTCTCACAAGTCACTTAACACAACGCAGCAAAGCTTTCAGAATGCAAAACTGTACTCCAAGCCAGATGGCTGAAAAGAAGAAAGCAGCAGATGTTTTAAAGGTTTATTTCATTAGCGCTTTAATTCACAAAATATGTGAACTTGGTCTGAAGAAGTTCACATATTTTGTGAATGAAAGCACTAATGAACTAAACCTTTAAAAGTTCTGCTGGTTTCTTCTTTTTAGCCATCTGGCTTGGATTACAGTTCTGCAGTTTGTTGTGCTTGTTTTTTTCTGTAAGATTTCAGAATTACAGCCAGTGTGCTTGCAAGACATGAACTGTGAAAATTCTTCTTTACGATAATCAGACAAATAGAAGCTTCCTCTGCAGCTGATCTTCATAAGCTTAATGTGAAGGTAGCTTCTAGATGTCTTGTATATTTTCCAATGGAAAAAAAACAGTAAAATCATGTACCTTCCGAACACATACAACCAATAAAATCACAGCCCACTCCTTAGGATGGTCTCTCTAATCCAGAAGACTCTCTTATTCCGCGGTAACTTAGAAAAATAATTGCTGCTGCTTTGAAAAAACGCACTAGTTCCACTATACTGTTCTCTATTCATGACTTTAAAATGGAATCAATTATATAAAAATACTTTATATGGCTTAGAGACAGGTTTTCAACAATTTGGATAAGACTACCCACTACACACAGTGTTGTAACAATAGAATTCCAGAAATAAACCAAATACACAGCATGAAAGCACAAATTTGGCAGTTATCATTTACTCCACTTGTGCAGCTCCACCATCTTGTTTAGTATCATTAGCTTACACCTTGCTGCTCATTTTAATAATGCTTGTCATTATATAACCATTAGCATATACAACAGCCAGCAATGTTACTCTGCATTCCACAGTAGTGGTAAGTGCCCTGTGCCACCCAATATGCAGATAGTCAATTACAAAACAAATCAACTTTTGTGGAGACATGGCTGTGGTCATGTGATACTCTAATGCACAGTTTGAGCTGTGGTAGGTAATCATCAAAGCTGCTGACCACAGAAAAAGTAATACTACTCCTCATGATGAGTTGGAACTCACTGAAACCCATATTGTTGACATTGTGCAACAATGACAGACTGGTATTGGGTGTTGCTTTTAAAGTGTGCAACAATGACAGACTGGTATTGGGTGTTGCTTTTAAAGTGTGCAACAACAATACAGGATAACAAATTCAGATGTTTTTCCTCAATGAACAAATGCTGAATTCATTTTCTTAAAATGCATCCTCCCTCCCCCTTTTCCATGTATTTTATAACTTGGAGAAGACTCTGAGGTGGTTTGATGTCTATATGCATCATACATAAGAAGGTAATTGAGAACATAAGGAAAAACTTTCACATATTCTGTGCTGTGTTATGCTGTGCTGGACAGAATGAGACTTGAAGCACTCGTCTGCATGACTGGTTGTTAAATGCTAAGCATATTTAGCAATAAATCTGTGAAACATCACCCACTCATCTAGGGTAAGCTTATATGACTAGCAAACAGTTTTGTTTCCTCTCTTGCCATGCTAGTTAATCCAACCCCAGATGACTAGTACAAAATGTATTAAGGTTATGTTTGTCATTACATGCTGCCTATGTCTGCTGCACACTGGAGTAGTACCTTGGACTGAAAATGAGTCTAACTGATCTGTCTGAAATAATGTTTTTGCCCAGCTGAGCATTTTTGAAGAACACCTTACTTCCACTAAAAAATATGTATATATATCATTAATCACAACAAATCAATAACTTAGAATGGGCATATTTTTTCATGGCCAAAATCTAGAACTAAATTATTGAATAATGTATCTAATAAACAACCAAGAACCGACAATATGGAGGCAAGCATCTGACTGCACTGAGCTGCTACCCACTGTATCTGAACAGACAGTTTCTGAAACCAGTAGTATGAATAAAGCAACCCACACTGTGAAAGTAGCAGACTCCAAATCCAAATTCAGACCAGTGACAAGTGGAGTACCATAGGGTTCAGTCTTGGGTCCTCTCCTGCTTGGTATCTACTTCTCTGAAGTACAGGCCAACACAGAAGGTCAAAGCCATAGCCTCAAGCTCAATGCCAAAAAGTGCATTGTCATCCCTTTTGGTAAAAACTCAGTACCCATGAACTACCACATAGGTGGTAGTCTACTTAACACCGAAAGTGTGATAAGAGACCTTGGGACACAGGTGGACAGTAGTCTCTCCTTTGATAATCACATTGCCACAGTCATCAGGAAATCCTTCTATGTGGCACAACTCATCACAAAAGGTTTCTCATCCAGGAAAAAAGAGGTCATTGTTCCCCTCTACTCGTCACTCATTAGACCCATTATAGAGTACAATGCCCCTTTTGGTATGTACCTCACAAGACATCTACAACAACTGGAAAGGCCACAGAAATACCTCACAAAGAGGATTACCGGCCTCAAAGAGATGCCCTATGCAGACTGTCTCAAAAAACTGCAGCTTTACTCCGTTGCATATCGCCTACTCAGAGGCGATCTCTGCCTAACACACAAAGCTATGTCAAACCCAGAGCTTTTAGACATGCTCCACTTAAAGAAATCCCAATCCCTACGAGCTACATGCTCTAGGGACCTAAACCTCGTCTCACAATAAACAGAACATGCTGGAGGGATAGATTCCTGTCCCAGAGACTTCCCATGCTCTGGAACAAACTACCTATCTATATCAAACAAAGCTCCTCATTAGCACTCTTCAAGAAAAATCTTGATGATTGGATGGGAGATAGGAAATTCACCCGGGGGATCACTTCTGTGGCTCTGCTCGACAGGGGCACAGGAAAATAATTTTCTTGGGTGGCGAAAGCCAGGGTACATTTGGCTAGGCTTATATAGGCCCTAGGGCCAATAGCCTAGTACCTACCTATGAACACCTCAATCAAATTTAATACTGACAGACAGGGTTTGGTGAATTCTTTAGTTGCACCAACAATAATGCCATCAGCTGCATGCGGAGTCCAAAATTTATATAAACAGAGTGGAACAGCAGCAGCAACCTTTTTGGCCAGAACAGCATCTGATAGACCACTCCACTTGCATTTAAAAAAAAAAGCCATGACTATAGCCCAGCTGACCGGGGTTTGACTACCAGCTCAGACATTTGACTGAGTAGCAAGAAGGGATGGGCATGCCCATCTGGGGTGGGTGATTACACGAGTGTCCCCTGCAGTGATCCATAGTGGAGGCTGGGAACATTGTTTTTTGGGGTACAGTTGAAGGAGGAGTAAGGGTGATAGGCATGGCTGAGATTTGGAGGAAGAGGGCTGATACTCCACACACATCCATTACATGCCGGTCCCTTGGATGTCACCATGATACCTCACGGGGGGGGGGGGGGGGGTTGCTGTTTGGGAATAATGAAAAAAAACTGTGGAATGGTGATAGCCAAGACCACTAGGATGCTATTGGGTTTGTAAGACTCACTTCATTTGTTCCAGACCTACCTTGCAGTTAGACTGCTTCTGTAACAATCTGGAAATACAAAGCTGATATAAGTATAGTTTTTGCACTTGCTCTGTTTGTGATATTTAATAATTCTGTGCCAAGTGTTGCAAAGTTTGCCTGTGTTGAACAGTTCTCTGGCTTGTGAACTGAACACTTACTTCTGTTCTGATAACTTCGTAGCTCTTGTGTTGCCCGCCTCTTACTATAAATTTGATACTGGACACTCCTCCCAGTCCCATCGCATCAGCTCATTCTACTGAGTACAGCAAGATCATTTGGGAAGGCCCACCCCCTTAGCTTCTTAACCTTGAATTGTCTTGTTTCCACCCTTTCTATTGACAAAAAATGTTTACGCTTTATTCCACTGCTTTTACAGTATTTTACAGTACTTATACTGTGCCTCTTCCTACCTTATTACTTTATTTTGCTTTTGCTGCTTGTTCTTTAAGTGTCCAATTGCATTTGTTACTGTCTGTTAGACAGTTTGAATTGAGCACAGTATTCCACTGAATTGCTGCTTTATTTATACTGTTTTTTTTTGCTGTTGTGACTGTGATTTTATGCACTTTGAATTTCAAATACCTCTGCATTTTTTTTAGCATAGGCTAGATTCAGAAGACAGTCAGCAAGTCTATCACTTAAGCACTTAAACCAGCTCTTCACTGAGATACTGAAAGACCTGAAGCATCCATTGCTTCCAACTAACTATAAGTGCCTGTTTTTACTCTTATATTGCACTTTTACTTTGTATTTGTATTCTACTGTCTGTTTGAATTGTCTGAACTGTTTTTGGCCACATTTTACTGCATACTGTACTAGTTCGGCTGTCGCATAGCCCGGTTCCAGGTTTGCAGTTTCTGGGTCTGTTTTGTAACTTCTGAGCATCAAATTCAAGCCACCTTTGTTGGAGAAGGCCCTTCTGCACCCTTGTGGGAGGAGACTGCTGTCTGGATCCTATCTAAACAAGAGTGATTGAACTACAGCTCAGAGAAAGCACCCTTATTGGTTAGTTTGAGTTAAAAGGGTTATTTCTTGTTTTAAGCACCATGTGTGCACTTGCTTGCATGTACCGCACCATTGTGCACTGCCGCATAAAGATAGTTACTGTTGGTGATTACAGACGCAAACGTTTTGCTTGTTGAATTTTCCCTTAGCACTTTGCTTGTGGTCCTCCAGAGGTTTTTTTTGCAGCCCTGCTCTACTGTCAGGTAGAACATTAAGCCTAGCCTCAGAGGTACCATCACACCTCTCACCCACTAGTCATTCCTAAGTGCGACCTCTCTTCTTGACCATAAAAATTCACCTAACACAATGGACAGATAACTTCCCACAGCTTCTCCAGCCAGCTTGGTCGACATACGCCTCCTGAGACAACGTAGTAACTGTCTCATGTTTACGGACAACCCTGTACTCCTAGTCCACATAAACTCAACATGTGAGAAACGCAACTACATTAAGAACTTTGAATTCATGGTCTCTCACACACCAGTCAGTACGTATGAAAATGAGTGGTTGTCAGCATGCACACCTCTCCTCCTACTCCACCCAAACCCACATCACACGTATCTGCATATGCAGAGATCCTCACCAGAAACATACCTAAATATCAGAGACCTCCCAAACGCAAACATTAGCACTTTACACAATACTTCCTCTGAAGACCACAGTACATATAATAGCTCATGCACCAGTGTCTCACCTTTCAAGCCCTTAAGGCAAAACACAGAACCAGACATATCTGTCATAGGTGATTCCATCATGAGACCCACAGATGTCCCTCTCACCAGGCTGGCTAAGGAGAAGGTCATGGTCAGCTATCTGCCAGATGTCAGGATCTGCCATATCACATATGCACTCAAGTCTCTCAACAACAGGTATTGTTAAGACTCCGTCAGGTAGTCCATGTTGGTATGAATGACTTGAGATGTACCTCTCGGGACTATATGAAGAAAGACATAACTGAGCTATCTAGGATGATGCCTCAATGCAAACAGAAAATTACTGACTTCAGTAATTGTCTTAGTTTCTGGTGTCATTCTAAGGGGATACAGTATCTGTCAGCCTGAGATGACATGATCAACAGATCTCAATGCTTTGCTACAGATGGTCTTCATCTGTCACCTTTGGGATTTCGGTTACTGGCCAAGGCTCTTGCCACCCCCATAGTGCCTTTTTAGGTGGTGCCTCAAGGACAACATTTTCAACGTAAAAACTCAATCTAAAAACAACTTCAGTGTTATGTTAAGACCCCTAGCGGTTCACAGCATGAAACTGCACTCACTGGAAGAAGTCCTCACCTTGGAAGACACAGACATTTGTGCAGTCACAGAGACCTGGTTAAATGCTGTGGACAGCACCCCAACCATATCGGGCTACACCTTCTTCTGCATGTTCAAACCACAAACTGAAGGCATGAAAACTAAAGGAGGCAGTGCATCAATATTCATTAAAGATAAATACACCTCCAGATTGGTTAAACAGCATAATTCTCTGGAGATACTTCAGGTGCAATTAAATGTTGGTAGGACACCTATTCAAGTCATTGCCAGGTACAGGACCCCCTCCATGAATCAAGACACCCAACTCTGCCTATTTGGCTCTACCCGAGTCTGTCAAGATACAGCCGAACACCATGGTTTTGTGTGACTTAACTACCCATCCATTGATTGGGAAAATTACTAGTGCGCAAAGTCACTTGCCCAAAGGTTCCTCGATTTCATCCACTCCAGTGCTCTGCACCAGCTGGTTGACACCGCCACAAGGGGTGCCAGCATCCTGGATCTGGTACTTACCAATATAGGAGACCACTGTAGCACCCCCACTTTGAGGTCTTTTCTGGTAAGATCTGACCACAAATCAGTCTCATTTATAGTAACTATCACACCTGCCCCCCAGCAGCAATTAAACTAAAACAACTTCTCCACAGCAGATTTTAACCTCTTATGGGATGGTATAAATAGCTTCACTGCACTTCACCCCTCAGATGGAACTGGCAACTACGCAGAGTTCTACACTAATGCTTTATACAAACACCTGTACAAGTGCAATGACTCAGCCGTACCTGAGAGAACCAAAACAAGCTCTTCAAGAGGAGCAAACCTGCCTGGTGAACAACTGCCATTAACAAGCTTTGCATTAAGAGGAAGAAATTGCTGTCCAAGAGTAAAAGGGAGCGAGAGCCCTACACTGGAAACACTCCCTCAACTTAAACAAGCAAATAAGACTTCTTATGAAGACCTCCAAAGCAAACTACAAATCCAAATTAGCTTCCTCAACTAAGGACAACCATAAAGGTATTCTTTAGTTACATCTGTAACCTAAAAGGAAAGGCCCATATTTGTGCTGAACTAGTAGGTAATGATACTACATATACTGAGCCTGTGGACAAACAGGTTCTGTAGAAGCTTCACTCCCCTATCTCCGCCACACGTACCCCAAGATAACTCTACCATCTGTCCTCTACCTTGTACCTCTAAAGAGCAGGTCATGAACGCCTTCTCTAAGGTAAAAAACACATCAGCTATGAGACTTGATAACATCCCAGGCTGCAGCCTACATGGACTCAAACAAGAAATAGCAATACCATTGGGTACTCTTTTCAATCATAGTCTAAGCACTGGCTTCGTCCCAGCTGAATGGAAAAAGGACACCATTATCCCCTGCACAAAGATGGCACTTCCACTGACCCCGGGAACTACAGACCTATTAGCCTTACTAGCCTTATCTGCAAAGACATGCAGCAAATCATCATGGACGTTAACAACAAAGACATAGGTAATTTCCAAACACTTGAACCTACTCAATTTTTACTTGTCAAAGGGAGAATGTGCCTGTTAAACCTGGTGGATGACTTCTAGACAGTCACCAAGGCCCTGGATGCCAGGAAATCTGTACATATAGCCTACCTAGACTTAGCCAAGGCTTTTGACACTATCCCCTACTCAAGCATCACTGACAAACTCTCCCAGCTAAGTGTCAACCCTTATATCAACAGATGGGTCACTAAATGGTTCATTGACAGAACTCTTATAGTCAAAATAGGGGAATCCACCTTCAGCAGCAGACCTCTAACAAGTGGTGTTTCACAGGGATCAGTCCTGGGACCTCTACTGTTTTAATCTATTTCTCCTAAGTGCAAGCTAAAACTAAAGGTATGTGGCTAACAAAGTTTGCTGATGGCTGCAAACTGGGAGTGGTCATAGAATCTCAAAACGATGTCAACATCCTACAGGAGGGTCTTAAACAAACAAATGATTGGTGCCAAAGTCATGGCCTTAAACTCAATGCAAAAAATGTATTATCACCCCTTTCAGTACGAGCAATATTCCTGCTAACACCCAAATCAATAACGCCCTACGTACACACTCAGTGATGAGAGACCTGGGCACACAGGTTGACAATAACCTTATCTTTGATCATCATGTCTCCACAGTGGTAAGAAGGTCATTCTATAAATCGGTCATCTCATAAGTATGGGCATTGCCTCCAGAAAAAAAAAAAAGAAGTTATAACCTCCCTGTACTGTTCCCTCATCAGGCTAATAATTTGAGTACTACGCCCCTTTTGGTATGTACCTTTTCAAGCATCTGCAGCAACTGGAGAGACCACAAAGGTTCCTCATAAGTCAAATTCAAGGTCTTCAGCATATGTCCTATGTGGATCATCTGAAATCACTGTCACTTTATTCTGTTTCATACAGACTGCTCAGAGGTGATTTCTGCCTTGCATATAGGGCAATCTTTGACCTCGCTTTATTGGAAATGCTGCAAATCTGCAAGTCAAATGGTACACTAGTTACTTGCTCTACAGGCCTTAACCTGGTATGAGACATTAAAAGGACCTGCTTGAGAGGTTGCCACACCTTTGGAACAAACTCCCATTTCATGTCAAGCAGAGCACCTCATTTGCCCTCTTCAAACGCAATCTGGACATATGAATGGGTGACTATAAATTCACCCCGGGGATTCCACATGTGTCTCTCTTGGACAGGGGTAACAGGTGCTGATCGTGGAAATAAGGATTACATTTGGCTAGGCCTGTAAGGGCCCTAGGGTCATTAGCCTAGTAACCTGCTATGTTAGTTATATAATTATATATGTTAGTACACCTATTATGCAAGCTTTATATGGATTACCTATAATATGTTGTCCCCCCCAATGTGCGCAATATTCTTTGGAAATGGATGGGTCACGCTATCCATACTGTTATATCTAATAACGCTGAGATCCAATCAGTTAGTTAGAGACAATACTTGTGTTTTTTTGCAATATGCCAGCATGCAAGAAAAACACTGTGATTTTGGATATTGTTTTATGTAATTATTTTATTTTAATTATACTGTCAGCATTCAGATACAGCTAAGAGTACATCTGCAGTGAATACCTGTGCTTATACTGCTCTTTCTGTCTGGGAAGAATTAACAACACATTTTTAACCCTGAGATGGTATTTTGTAAATATATTTTATTTTATAAGCAATTTGTATTGGCAAATGAAGAATTTGTAACACATTTGGGTGACACAACTCATTTAAGTTTAGAAATTGCAATGTTTTGCTGATAGATTTGCATATTTCTATACATAATGTAAATATTAATATGAAAATACATATGGAGGAAGCACAGGCTAATAGATACCAACGTATCCCTAAGCATACATTTAATGGTATAGTAACGGGGCAGTTTTAAGGAACCCTAAGTATACATTTAATGGTATAGGAACAGGGCTGTTTTAAGGAAGCCTAAGTATACATTGAATGGTACAGTAACAGGGCAGTTTTTAAGGGACCCTAAGTTTACATTTAATGGTATAGTAATGGGGCAGTTTTAAAGAACTGTAAGTCTACATTTAATGGTATAGTAACACGTCAGTTTTTAATCGATAGTTGCTTCTAATACTAGTCATATGGATGCCAAAGGTAAGCAAGGAATATCAGATGTGAGATATGTTATGAAATATACAAAGATGAGCCATCAGGTATCTAACATTAGTAAAATAAACTGATCAAATAATTAAAAAATTAGTAACAGAAACTGTGTTCTATGCCTGAGATAAACCATTTTGTAAGAGATGCTCCAAAATATGTGTACAAGAGAACAAAGAATCTTAAGCTGGACTCATAAAAATGTATATAATAATGCAAAGAGCAGAGGTTACTACAACAGGTACAGTTCTGTGTTGTAATTGTCATTTTGTAATATGCTGAGTAGAGCTAATATGTTTACTGTATTTCTATTTAGCAATGTGTAGTACAAAATCACTCACTTCTATATAGATAAAAGTAACACACAGCTTAAAAAAAGGATTTCAGAACTTCATATGACATTCATTGAAATGTCAAAAAGAAAGCCTTATTTATTATAAGACGTATTAGAAGGATATGAGCATTCTTTCCTCAGAGTTATAAGCAAAATAAATCCTAGTTTAATGAGTGGTGTCACTGTATTTGAAAATGAATTAGCTGAATATAAAGTGGATTATTATAAGAAAAAGCATAGCAAGTTATAAAGACTATTTTTGCTTTGCTTGTTAAGGTTTAACTAATAAGATTTTAAATTGGGTTTGGTAGTTGGTTAGATGTTTGTCATGTGATTTTTCTATTTAAAATGTATTTTTATTGCATTAGTATTTGCATTGAAAAGGTGCTTGTCTCAAAAATTTTTGTTGTGGGGTTAATGGGTTACTTACTTATCAGTTACACTCCTTAGGTAATAGGATTAGATTCTTGGGCGTGAGGCAAGTAGTCTTTCAATGCCCAAATGAAACTGTCCAAAAGTTTATTACGATGTGGCAGCAACATAGTGACAAACTGTAAACACAAAATGGCCTTTCAAGCTACCTGTTAAGAAATATGGACTCTACACTGGAGTAGTGTGGTGGGCATTTTTTTTTAATTAAATTGATATTGCCGATTTTTCTGTACACATTGCATTTGATGAGTCAAATTCATGATGAATGTTCCTGTTAGCACTTCATTACTTTTTTGGACAGTTAACAAAAAAGCTTCATAAACTTTTTATTAAACCACAGTCCAAAGAACTTTGCTTTCCCACTTATTATGCTACCATAGGATATCGTGTGCTACTTCCACAGACTTTAATAAGGCACTTTTGTGCATGCCCATTAAAGTATATGGACGTATCAGAGACTTTTCCTATCCTAACATCACAGAAATGAAAGCCTTTTATGTTACTGGTGAGTTCTAAGAAAGTCTGTTATCAATTGTGATACTAAAATATTGATACTGCTGTACAATCTCAGTACAAATGTTACTTACAGTATTTGTATTAAGAGGACTGCGTTGATTGCTCAGTATCTCATTAAGGATTTGGTTGCAGTCCTTTAACCACATTGTTTGGGTGTCTACTGACTGATGTATTTTGAAACAAGAGGTTTACATGTTGGCCACTATATGTTATGCTAGATGATAAAAACAGAGAAAAAGAATTGGGACTGGGATGGAGCCCTGTAGAATTCTGATAGGTAGTTTTCCTTGCTACTGTTGGAGTTCTGAGAGTTAAGTCTGTCCAGTAGTATGGCATGGTTGACATTACTGAAAGCCAGACCATGGCTGCACTGGGCTGCAACATGATTTATTATTTTTGTTAGAGCTGTTTGATTACTGTGTCCTGATCTGAAACTATGCAGATTGTCAAAGCATAGCTACTGAGCAGTTAATATGTAAACTGAGAATATACAACTTTTCATGTACTTTAGATAATGGACTTGGCACGGAGACAGGTCTACACTTTTCTATTTTTCGTTTACTCCCAAGTTTAAAGAAATATACCATCTTGAAGAGTTTAGAAATATTGAGGAACTGACTCATTACTATTAAGTGGGTAAGCTACACTACTGGAGATTTGCTTTTCAGAATGCTGGTGGTAAGTGATACAATGAAGGGAAGCTGTGTTTTTTTCATTTTGTGTAGTGACAACATTTTTGTAGTACAGCCCTAAACCCTTCCTGATGATGAAGTGCCCCACCCCCAATTACTCAAACTTGAGGACCACAAAAAAAAAAAAAAAAAGTCTTCTGCTTGGAGTTGAAGAAAAAGGTCTTCTTTATAAACCACAGCAAGTCACTTGCTACAAAGGTAACTTGTGGTATGCTACAGTCTAAATACCACACACAGACGTGAAGTGCTTCAGCCCTGACTGAGAATTCAGATAAACAGCTGTATTACCTCTGCAAAACACTGAGCACTGAAGCATTTCAGACCTAACTGCAAATACAGTACCACTGCCTGGATGGCATCTGCTGATCATGCCCTTTAGCACCTTGTCCCAGGGCAGCAGCCCCCCTTCACCCCAACCTAGCTATGCCTGTGCCATAAGCAGAAAATTATTTAGACAAATGGCAAAGAATGTTTGAAATTATAAAAATATTCAATTCAGCAGACTGCAAGGTCAAGCAGACTTATAAAAGAAAGCCAGATCAGTTCTATCGCTTTAATGTGATGAAAAAAAAAAAAAAGAAAGAAGCTGAATCATCATTTGTAAGCTGCTGTGGTAGGAAAAATGCAGTCTCAAAAGAACCATTCTTAGTTGTTAATATATAGGATATATAGGTGGACTCTTCATCCAAGACATAAAGACAAGAGGTGCCAGAAGTTCTAGATGGAAATAAAGAAGCCTTTTCAGATCTGCTTGGGAGGACATGTCTGACAGAGCATGGTGTAAACACTTCCAGGAGTGAAAGTGTACTCAAATCCCTATCTATCTACCTGGGAGGACATGTCTGACAAGGCATGACGTAAACACACCTCCAGGAGCAGAGGTCTACTTAAATCCCTATAGGTTCATAGGTTCATAGATTAGTACTAAGCTAACTGCCCTTGCGAGCCATTTTAAGCCTAGCCAATTATCCCTTGTGAGACTCAAACCCTGCACCTTTTGCTTGCAAGGCAAACACCTTAACCATTAGGCCACCCTCCCAACCCCACTGTCTGAAGCACAAAAGAAAGCAGTACTCATGATACTGAGGACAGGCCTTTACAGAAAGTTTTTTTTCCAAAAATTTAAACCAGGAAACCAAGGGTAGGTGCTGAAAACCCTGTAAGCAAGAAAAAAAAGAGAGTGCTGAGAAATATGCTGGTGAATGAAAAAAAAACACTGTAAAATTATTGTAAATGCTGTAAATTGTAAAAATTTTAAACAATAAAGTTAGCATTGCCTTTGAGCAGTACAGTGAAGAACTGTTTCCTGAACAGAGTAGACAATTACATTATCTGGACTTTCAACAAAGAGAGACAAAAGAAAAGCTAACAAAATTGATGACCTGCATATGGCACAGTGGAAAGAAGTAATAACCAAGTCATACAATGTTGTAAAAACAAGGATGTATTCACAGAATACACTATTAAGGTAGACAGAGGATCAGGCAAACTATATGCAGAGCTTTAGAAGGAACTACATATTTGTACTACTCCAATAAACTTTCCTAATAGCATCCTTGAACAACAGAATTTTGGGGTGGTAGATATAGTGGTCTGTCAAGCAGTAAAAGAAAAAGCTGTGATCAGTTTTCAGGGCACAGCGACACTGCTACACTGCCACAACATATTTGTGGCCTTAGTAACAGATTTTCTGGTCTTTTGGCCTACATTTCAACCTGACTTTTGCTGTTTGCTAAGCTGTCAGCAGTATGGATCCAGCCTTCTTCATATAGCTGTCCAGGTCCCACAACCTCTCCAAGTTTAGAACCCAGGGTTTTGAGCTATGATGGGGTCACATATTTAAAATATAAGTATGTTGGTTTAAAAGCATTACTAAAAATGGAAACAATGCTTTTTTAAATTAATATTGGTCAAGTAATTATCTTTATTAGCTGAAGAAAAAATTCCTTTATATTTGGCTAACCAGGAATTATCAGACCAAGTATGTGACTTACTCTTGTATATAATAAAGGATTTCCTTAGGGACTGGCTAACTGTCCTATGCATAGGAAGGCTGGAGACTGTCGTTTTGCCTCAAATCTAAGGCGATTCCTCATGTCTGGAGAGGGATTCTCAGGAAAGAAGGATGTCTCCAACTGCCTACTTTAGGGAAACTATAGAAAATTTGAAAAATAAGACAGGAGTGGACTTTCCTGTGGGGAACAGGTTTATTCAGAGCTTGCAACAACTTCATCATAGCTGTACCAGGCACTTTTTTCATTGGAGAAAACTGTACATAATACACTTTTTTCTGTTGCCGAGACCATGGGAGGTATTCAGAAACACACAGTACACAATAATTTATGCCAGACAGCATGATGATCATCAACTTTCAGGAGGAGACTTTTCAGAAACCGTTAAAGAAACTGCATCTTAATGAAAAATAGCACACTCGGGCTCAAATGCAAATGGTCATATAATGATGTGATCGAAATTATGGAAATGAGGGCAATGGTTAATTCAAATCAGGGTCGCCAACATGATGGAGTGATTCAGAAATATACACATACTGTATGTACAGCCTTTGATCAGCAATTCTATACACTGACCATGCTATGAAGCTAGGAGAACTGAGTAACAACGTTAATGACATAACACACTGTCTGGGATCAGGATGTTGTGTGCCATTACCTACTGTGTTGCAAATGGGCACATCAGCAGCTGACAAAGAAATAGACAATAGCTACCACATGTAAAGCTTATAGACATGCGCCATCTTCACACAGAATTGTATGGGATCTGTGGAGTACCTATCCCAGTGGATAACATCTGTGCAGTAGTATCAACCATTCTGGCTACAGGGATTTTCAGAGGTTATCAGAGGCCACAGGAGGAGTTTCACAGGCATATGCTTCTGGAATCCTACACTAGTTCCTTGATGTCATGCTGCAGCATGTGGAGAGCAAAGCTGCCTCCCACTCACTTCAGGGAAAAGAACCACCACTATGCAAGCATTCTATAATACAGCTATTTTTCCTAAGATGCTAGGGACCTCGGACTACACCCATGTTGTCATCACAGCCCTGCCTCCCCCCCACACAGCAATCAGCACATCAACAGGAAGGGCTTTGCTTCCACTCCATCTGCCACATGGTCTGCAACACACAGGGCTTCATAACCAATCTGTTTATGCACCATTCAGGCACTTCCCATGATTCCCATATCTTACACACATGAAACTTATAACAGAGATCTGCATGGGGAAACTTCCCAGTGGAGCATCTAATTGCACCACCCACTTTGCAAAATATGGCAACAGGTGTGTTTGCAACAGTTCACGTATACAGCCACATACTGCTGTGTGCTGTAGGTAATGCTAGACATAACTTAGGATCATGGCTTATGACGCCAATACATAATCCACAGATAATGGAGATGTCTTACAACAGTACACCAGCAGAGACTTGCAGCACCATTAAGACGTGTTCAGGGTGTTTAGAAGACCTTCTTCCATTGCCTAGATATCTCAGCTGTTGTCCTGCATTATGCTCAACAGACCTGCAGCAAGGTATTTGTTGTGTGTGCCATGGTGTGCAACATGTCAATATGCAAGCATGGCATGGAGTTGCCACTGGGTGCCAAAGAGACCACAGGCAGCAGCAGTGGAAAAGCAGAGTGAGGAATCACTGCAGAAACCAGCTGAAGTTGAACCTCATTCGGGGATGAGGGAGGTGCAGTATGCAACGGCACTGGCAAAGAAGTGAAATCTGGTTCATAGGATGATACTAGGCTATTGGCAGAGAGACCCTTATAAGCCTAGCCAAGAATTTCACCCATGTTCCAGAACTATGGGCCAGAATACAGACAAAGAATAAAACTGATGCACACAATATGCACAGGCCGTACAGTACAAGTGGACTGGTCGTGCAGTGCATTAGATATTTCTTAACCCATTTAAGGCAGAGGCCGTACAGTATGAGTGGACTGGCCATGCAGTGCATTAGATATTTCTTAACCCATATAAGACAGAGGGATGGGCAGAGCACAGTTATATGCACAGGAAGGGTGGGGCACTATGACAAGCATTAAGGTGGAAGGAGGGACAGATTAGGGGGATGAGAATGAAGGACTCAATGGTGTGTGTGTGTGTGTGTGTGTGTGTGTGTGTGTGTGTGTGTGTGTGTGTGTGTGTGTGTGTGTGTGTGTGTGTGTGTGTGTGTGGTTGAGAGAACAGGGGACATTGTGTAGTAAGGGGTGGAGTCTTCTGAGATAGCCAGATGTTTGTGACTATTTCATAGTACTAGTGCAGGGTGTCACGGCTGCAATAACTGTCAAAAGTTGTGTGGGTGCGGATGTAACAGGGTGGTGGGTAACATAAATTGTGGATGGCCTCAGCCATGGGAGCATACTCTGTATGAAATGTCACAACCAATGATACCTGCAGGCTAGGATAGTGTAGAACTGCAGAATCATGAAAGCCTTGCTATGCAATGCTGAAAGCCACCAGGTGGGAGACTTCCACAACAGCAGAACTGTCAAGCCACTGCAGGCTCACCACCCATAGGTGGCAGCTATAAAGTGCCACTCTATACGGCAGACACATCGCTCTTGGGGAGTATACTTACAGTGGAGCCCGAGGTGTGGTAAACACAGGTACAGAGATGGCTAAAGCAGACCAGTGCCATTATACCTCTTGGGGAGTATACTTACAGTGGAGCCCGAGGTATGGTAAACACAGGTACAGAGATGGCTAAAGCAGACCAGTGCCATTATACCTCAATGTGCCTGCAACAGCTGCAAAGTGCCCTCCACAGTCTTCGGCAGGTGAGTGTGCTCTCTGTGCATGTACTCCACAGCCATTTGCTGTTGTTGCAAGTCCTTGTGTAAATCATGAATGGCATGTAGTATTCTAATCATTTCCACCATGGCATTGATGGCATCTGTCTGTTCCTGTAATACAGACATGCACATCCTTTCATCTATGCCCAGACTTGCACATCTGGTGCCAGTGTCCACTGGTACAAATCTCCCTTGTGCTGTACTCATACTCCTCTGCAGCACCACTGCACACAGCTACTGCAGGAGCAGGGAATGACCATGCAGCGCTGGGCTGCCAGGGATGGCCTGTCCTTGTACAGACAGTGATGATGCATGGGCTGGGTCCAGAGTTACCACTGCTGTGTCAATGAATGTGGGTGGTAAGGTGCCATCCACTGTAACTAATGCCGGTACTAACTCTACACTCTTCAACTGTGCCATGGGTATGTAGCCATCACTGCCAGACACTGCTGCTGTACTGACACTAGTTATATCCTCTTCAGCAGTGGCTGACCATAAAAGTGTTGCACCTGTGAAGGCAGAGAAACACCAAGTTGTATAATGGAAAATATATGACAAGCCCACCCCAGTGATAGAACACCAGCACAGGTAACATTCTTTACACAAAATGAACACATATGTACCTTGTAACAGATGTTTCACTGCTGGCATCTAGGTCATACCTATGGGAGAGATACCTTCTGCAGGTACATAACAGCTCAGCACCACCTGGCAATACTAGTGGCATATGGTAAGACCAACCTGGTACATTCCCAACAGAGGCAAGCATTGATGCCACCAGTCCAGTACCAAGTCAAAGCCTCCTCATGGTACTGCTGTCCTCTCACTGTCCCCTGACAGGGACATCAGAACTCTTCTGTGTCTGTCAGAGTGCCCTGAGATGGTGGGCCTCCACCCGTGGTCATTCTCAAACATGTAAAAAGATTTGGGCTTTGTGCTGGCATAAGGTATCATGCTGGTAACCCTCTTCTGCCAGACCTGTTGTGTCTGCTAACAGCATTTACATCCATTTACAAGGTCCTGCCATATATGATCCCTGAATGTCCTATCCACTTGCTATGCACGCATAGGATGTGCAATTACACCAATGCCAAGCTGAATTTTTCCAGTCATTGTGCCAGTATGACTACCACTGCTGCACCTGCTCATAGGAATATATACACCTACGGACACTGCCCAGGCACGTTTATCACTCTTTCTTAGGTGTGCCCACCACCCATGCTCGACTTGTTGACCTGGCATGTGTTACGCCTGTTATACAGTAATTTCACAGACTATGTGGCCCTGTCAATTCATTCAGAATGGTAACTAAACACAAAAAGTACTGTCACATGCAGCCTGTTATTTGAGTATACACAGAGAACTATGGACCAGAGGCACCAGCAACATGTGTCACATGAGCACATCGCAGAATGCCTCATTTACAAGTGGGCCTCTGCCACCCTACCACCTTTCTCTGTATATGGTACCAGAACCTATAGCAGAGGTTTTTCTATCAAATACTTCTCTCCCTATCTCTGTTGCCTCCTAAAAGAGTTAGAGCAGCAAATCAGTCATATAGCTGTCCCACAGTGGGGCTAATGATGAATTGAATTGTGCAGTGCTTAATCTCCACCAGCCTTTCCATCCCCCAGTGCTGTAAGCCCTACTATCTGTAGGCAGCTATTAGAGTTTGATAACTGGGTGGGTGAGCTTGTCCAGAGACCCTTTTCAGTCACAACCCAAGTACTAAAAGCAAACAGTAAGGAAGTATACAGCAATTATTTATACAAAATTGCAATACATCATTAAGAAGGAAGATAAAAAGCTTAAAGCATTACAGGAGTCCCTTATGTTTCAATAAGAACTAATAGACTGTTAGTTCACATTAGAGTATATTTACAATTACTACAGCTGTAGACACAAATCATGTAAGTATTTGTACATTTGGTTAAAACTTAAATTGGTAACATTTATCAGGTTTGGTTAAATTTGCTGTTCTGCAACCCCTCAAAAGGTTTAAATACCCAGCCTCCACCTCCAGTTGACTGATACTGTCTGTATTAGAGTACATAAAATTATCTGCAATTCTAACAGTTCTGCTCTTTATTGATGCCTAAATATATGATCTTGTAAATCATATATTTTATTCTCAAATATATGCAAACCTCAAATGACTATTTTCCTTTTGTTTCTCTTTAGGGCCCTCCCACCATTTATTGTCAAAACATACACATAGTCCCAATGAATCCATTTGTCCCACCCCATGGGGACAATAAAATCCTACCACATCATTTACAACAAATGGGCTCAATCTCTCTCTTAACGGAGAGAGTGCCTTGTGGCATCTTCCTTAATTAAATCATCACCCCACTGTCATACATTCCTAAGGGTGAAAAGTGGGCATCATATATGCAGCAGGCAATTTAATTAAAGTGTGGGGAAGCCCTCCGTAAGGTAAGGCATATGTGTAATGTCATGAGCATTACCTCACATGGAAGTATGCCTATGCAAGCCTACCCCACTACCAAATTATCAGTAGTTTGCTTCACTAGTCAACACCACATGGTCAGCACCTGATACAGCTTTGCTGCATGTAGAGGCAGACATCCTCTTCCTGTGATGGTCAAACTGACATAGAATACTCATTCCCACTTTGGTTACACAGCTCTTCCAGTGACTGCTGTCATCTGGGTCATAGCTGGGGCTCCATCCCTCTACAACATGAAGATAATTTCCAAATCACTATGTTTAAATGTAAAGCAGTTCTTGCTATATGGTGCAATCTTGACTGAATGCAATCCTTGGACCAGCTCACTCATCTTGTTATCAAATGTTAAATAAATTTTATTTATTTTCCCTTCCTAATACTGAAAACAGCGGGAACATTCCTGCTAATAAATGGTACACATTCCTTCAAAGCAACCACTTGTCTGGCAGGCCTGCATTAACATATTTGCCCTGCATATTACATAATGAGCTACACTGAGAAGTCACTTGGATTCGATGTTTACACTCACTGTGACTGAAGCTGTTGTTGTTATGGTCTTCTATTTTTACTGTACTTTCACATTTGCTGTACCCTTCTACCTTGGAAAGGTTGTTCAGATAAACACAAGCTTCACCATTGCAACTTGAATATAGCACTTTTTTTTCTCTATTCGTATTTATCACCTATACCATTGTTTCCCTATACCCTGACATTTAGTTCTATTGCTAAATATTCAGGATTACATTTCTACCCCATTCATAAATGTGCTTGCAGATGCACTGCGTCTTTTGTACCTGTTAATGTTGTATAAGTTATGTTATCCCTTTAAAATATAAGAGTTTTATGTCTTGTTAGCAAAACCTAAACAACAAATTGCATACAAGTAAGCTCTCATTCCTTTTTTAATGGACTGCAAAATACTTTTCTAAAAATAAGGTGAAGGAACTGAGGCCCATCCCCCAGATGCAGATGATCCAGCTAAACTTCTATCTCATTTTAAGTCAATCCACTTAAACTGAAGCCTTTGCTTATGTGATTTAACACAGGTACACATACACCTACACTTTGTTGAGGCATTCTTATGCAAGTAGCATTCGTGTGATGACCTGTTATTCTGTTTTTTTCTCAAACCATGTGAATTCTGCAAATCAGTGGTACATGCTGTCATGAAAGGAGGTACTGCCGGCATAGCTATCTGGAATTCTGTAAATAAGTATATGTCATTTGTGAATACCAACATGATTTATATAACATGCTTGTATTATAAATATATTAGAACTGTATGTTATGTGTATATTAAACTAGGTTTGTACAGACGTGTGTTAATAGGTAGGTACTAGGCTATTGGCCCTAGGGTCTATATAAGCCAAGCCAAAAAGGTACCCTGGCTTTCGCCACCCAAGAAAATTATTTTCCTGTGCCACTGTCGAGCAGAGCCACAGAATTGATCCCCGGGGTGAATTTCCTATTTGGCATCCAATCATCAAGATTTTTCTTGAAGAGTACTAATGAGGAGCTTTGTTTGATATAAGATAGGTAGTTTGTTCCAGAGTATGGGAAGTCTCTGGGACAGGAATCTATCCCTCCAGCATGTTCTGTTTATTGTGGTGACAAGGTTTAGATCCCTAGAGTGTGTAGCTCAGAGGGATTGGGATTTCTTTAAGTGGAGCATGTCCATCAGCTCTGGGTTTGACATAGCTTTGTATGTTAGGCAGAAATCGCCTCTGAGTAGGCGATATGCGACGGAGTAAAGCTGGAGCTTTTTGAGACTGTCTGCGTAGGGCATCTGTTTGAGGCTGGTAATCCTCTTTGTGAGGTATTTCTGCGACCTTTCCAGTTGTTGTAGAGGTCTTGTGAGGTACATACCAAAAGGAGCGTTGTACTCTATAATGGGTCTAATGAATGATGAGTAGAGAGGAACAATGACCTCTTTTTTCCTGGATGAGAAACCTTTTGTGATGAGGTGTGCCATGCAGAAGGATTTCCTGACTACTGTGCCAATGTGATTATCAAAGGAGAGACTACTGTCCACCTGGGTCCCAAGGTCTCTTACCATACTTTCAGTGTTAAGTAGACTACCACCTATGTGGTAGTTCATGGGTACAGAATTTTTACCAAAGGGGATGACCATGCACTTTTTGGCATTGAGCTTGAGGCCATGGCTTTGACACCAAGCATCTGTCTCAGTGAGGCCCTTTTGTAGGATGTCCACATCGTTAGGAGTTTCGATTATGGCTCCTAGTTTGCAGTCATCTGCGAACTTTGTTAGCCAAAGACCTTCTTTGTTAGCCTGTACTTCAGAGAAGTAGATACCAAACAGAAGACCCAGGACTGAACCCTGTGGTACTCCACTTGTCACTGGTCTGAAGTCTGATTTGGAGTCTGCTACTTTCACAGTGTTGGTTCTGTCAGTGAGCCAGTTAGCAAACCACCTTGTGACATAGGGATTTATACCGAGTTTAGTGAGTTTATCTATAATTAGAGAGTGGGGGATGGTGTTGAAAGCCTTGGCGAGATCTAGATAGGCTGTGTGAACCACCTTACCCTCGTCTCCGGCTTTGATGACTGCTTCAAAGAAGTCTATCAGGTTTAGGAGACATGATCTGCCTTTTACAAACCCGAACTGGGTGGGGTCCAGAGTTTGGAGATTACCAATGTCTTTGTTTATAAGTTCCATGATGATACGTTCTATGGCCTTGCAGACGAGGCTCGTCAGGCTAATGGGGCGGTAGTGCCCAGGGTCCGTGGTGGCTCCCCCTTTGTGAAGTGGAATAACCATCGCTGTTTGCCATTCAGTGGGCACAAAGCCTGAGGTGAGGCTATGACTGAACATGGTACTTAGGTAGAGTGCCAGTTTTTTCTGTAGTTCGCGTAGAATGCAGCCTGGGATGTTGTCAAGTCCCATGGATGCTGTGTTCTTGGCTTTGGAGAGTGTGGTTTTTACCTGTGCAGCAGTGATTACAGGAACTTTGCATTCTTCCGGTATAGAGATGGGCCCTTTACGGGGAGAGAGGGGGGTAAAGTTAGCTGGAAAAGATATTTTATAAATTGTCTGTGCTTAAAATGTAACCACGGCATGCCCTACTGGAAAAGAACAGAAATGTACATTCACTATTGTAACTGTTTAGATGTATATATTTTAACAGGGGAAACTGGAATACAGGAGGTTAACTTCAGAAAAACAGCTGAAATTAAATATAGTGAAGCATAGTTTAGATGTTTTTCTTTATTTGTTTATTTGAGACTGTCCTGCAATGTTGTTTTAAATATTTCCTGTGATTTTGAACTCTGATGCCATACTGTAATTATATAGTGAGTATTTCCATTTTTTTTTATTATTATTAAATATATTTAAACCTTTCGTCATGGCTGATCTTTGTAGAACTACTTAAGTTCTAAGAGTACTTGCATATTTATCTGGTGACACTGTGGGCCACTCCTAATAGCCTTGCTCTTGGTCAAACCATTTGTATTAATTGTAACATTATACAGTAAGACTGAATACCTTTTATTAAAGGCCTTAAAGTAGCTGATAAGAGTTGGCTGGTAGCAGTGATAACTACCTTATAGTCTGGGCAAAAGGGGGCATAGCTAGTAAACCTGTGACAGCCTTCAAACTTCAAAGAGCGTGTGTCAGCTATTTGGGCAGGGACACAAACCACTGGTTGGACAGAGAGGGTGCTGGAGGTCTTGGCTTGGTCACTCAACTGAGATCTCAACTCTATAGCTTTGCCAGTGGGGAGTTTTATTGGGGATCTGGAGAAAGAGGGAGAAACCAGCCCTGGACTGACTGTGGTCTCTGTGTACTCTTAAGGGAGATTGCACTTGACGGAGAGAGCTGCATCTGGAAATACTGTGTGTATACCTATCGTCCTCCCAGTGTACATCCCTCACTGTTGCCAGTGGTGAGGATGGAGACTCCTTGATTACTGGTCCAGTGGTGGGGCATCACACAGGGCAATGTTTGTTTTCTATTTTTCCCCACTGTAGTGCAACCATCATTACCTCTGGGGTTGGGATGGAGGGTTCAAAACTATTTTTCTTTGTTTTTATACTTTTCAAAGCATACTTCTAAAGTCCTGGACTTGCAAACACCAAGTACAAGAAATATGGACAAAGATAAAAGTGATGGGGGGATCAAAGGGACAAAATCACAAACATATTTTAAACACTGCTCTTATAAACTTAGAAACTTGCCAGAACAATAGGTTTTGCATTAGCATGTATTTATTTAATTAATTTTATTTTACATTTGGTAACCGTGAAAGTCCAACTGGACAGAGTACTTTTTCAGCAAAGGACAGGAGAGAAAAGCTCCGTGTCTAAGAACAATAGTATTACAATAATTGGAGAATACACAAATAACATTCACAGCAGTTAATATACATATAATTATACAATTCTGAAAGTGTCACGATACATACATTTATACAAATTTGGAAGTATCATGATACACAAATGTCAGTACACCAGGTTAATATATACAATTCTACAATTTTGTGAAGGTGTTATTATACAGGGGGCATACCATAAATACAGATTTCATACGTGGGAGCAACTGTACACTGATTTACAAGTTTGATAACTAGGATAATCTATTGCACATATAAGTCTGCGAGATATAGGACATTTAAGTTAGGCAAGCTGGAGCGAAAGGCAGGAAGACTTACAAGGAACAAGTTGTTTCCACTGTGAAGGTACTGTGGCCTGCACTGTGGAAAGGCTGATAGAGGAAGGACAGAACAGTCAGTAACAGGTTAGTAAGTGCGAAATATAGTCAAGGAAGGAAATTAGAAAAAATGTTTTCAAACGTCTCCACTGACATCACCTGCGGTGCATGGCAAATTCACATATAAACTAGAGCAATCACCTGAAATAAGAGTAGCGTTATGCTGAGGTTTGATTCTAGCCAGGAGTGGCACAAGGGCAGAGCCATGTATTGGCCAGGTGGGCTTTTAAGTATTTTTTGAATCATGTTGTTGAGGTTGTAGCTGTTAAGTTGGAGGGTAAGGAATTCCATCTGCTAGTTATGAAATTTGAGTAGAGGGGTTCATCTGATACATTATTTGATTTAGTTGCATCCAGGAGTAGTTTATTATTGGAGCGCAACACTGTTACTGGTGTGGGGATGAAGCTTTTTTTTTTTTTTTTTTTTTTTAAGAGCCGGGCTTTTTTCGGGATGATGCAGAATTTTATAGGCTAGAGCAAGCTGGTTATAGAGGATGAGATGTGGTAATTCTATCCATTTACGTTGCTTTACGGCTTTGCAGTGGTGAGACCTAAAAGAACAGTTGGTGGCAAACCTTGCAATTTTATCGTAACATGCTTCAAGTTTAGCAATGTCTGTTTTTCTTAAACTCATGATAATTGGAGAAGCATAAGTGTTGAGAAGAGATGTGTACGTGCTATTGTTTCTATATAGGACAGCCAATTTTTTGTGGACCTTCTTTATGGTACAGGAGATGTGAATATCAAATCTCATATTACAGTGAATTTCTAAACAAAGTAGTTTATATTGGGTGACAGGTGAGATAACTGTATTCGTGGATGTGATGTTGAACGGATGGGATGGTGTAGTGCCCAAAAAAAAAAAACCTTTTTAAAAAAGGGGGGTTGGGTTTGGGGGAAAGCCTTTAAAATAGTTTATTTTAATT